>NW_007251354.1:612317-655225 GCF_000164805.1 Carlito syrichta | reverse complement strand
GCAACCCTGGACCTGCTTGGTTCCTTCCAGTTCAAGGAAGGGAATTAAGCAACATTACTTAAAAGTTCTGGTTTTCACTGAGATAAGGAGTTTGTACTACAGTATACTACATCTAGTGAGTCCTGCTATGAGAAAAGTCAAGGGAACTAAATAAAGTACTTATTGATATAATTTATTTTCACTTTGATATAAGCTCCTTATCTCATCGTGGACCAATAAGAAACCCCATGGCAGCTCATCTATGAACCACACTCTGAGTGGCACTGCTTCAGAGCACTTTCAGTATTACTTTACTTGAACTTCCCATGGACTATTTTCCCCACAGTTGCAGAAATAAAAAAGGAATGTGAAAAAGATAGCACTGATTATTTTTAGTCAGGAGCACTTTTTTCTATTTCCTAATAAATCTGAGAGGTGTTTCACATCAAAGAATCTTACATTTTGTCTTTTAAAGTAAAAAATAGAAACTATTTTAACTATTACATAAGCTTTTTCATCTTCTAAGACTTAACAATTATTATTTATTATACATGTATCAAAAGAAATGTTATTAGAAGTGAACTATTATATAGTTATTTTACATGATATGATTTAACTCATGATATAGTCAAACCCATGTAAAACCTACATTACAATGGATTTCAACTATACTTATGACTTAAAAGTAGATATTAAAATAATTCTGACTCTTTGTGGACTTAAAGAAAGTGAATGCCCTTTCTAAGAAAAGGCTGACTTGAGACACAATCCTTCTCCCTAAAAGCACTGAAATGTAGACATGCACATCATCCTGTATTTAAGATGTTCTATTCTGAAATTTTAAAGTACATCTAAAACAGATTTATGTAAGAAATAGGCCTATTATGAATCAGAAAGACCAAATGACAAAATTTGAGAATTTTCCTTTTCCAGATTTTAGAGCTTATTTCATGTGATTATCATGTACTGCATAAAGTTTTGCTCAACAAAAGACTGCATGTATGATGGTGGTACCATGAGAAAATACTGTATTGTTACTGTACTTTTTCCTATGTTTAGATATGTTTAGGTATACAAATACCACTATTAGAACTGCCTGCAGT
Organism: Carlito syrichta; assembly: GCF_000164805.1. NCBI lineage: Eukaryota > Metazoa > Chordata > Mammalia > Primates > Tarsiidae > Carlito > Carlito syrichta. The sequence continues at coordinate 654,143 of NW_007251354.1, read as the reverse complement.
ATTCAATACAGTAACATGCTGTATGGTTTTGTAGCCTGGGAACAAAAGGCTGTCTCATATAGCCTAGGTGTAGTAGGCTATACTGCCTAGGTTTGTGTAAGTACTCCGAGATGTTCACACAACGGCAAAATGCATTTCACCATCATTAAGCAATGCATGACTATTTTCAGCAGACTAGTGATGCAATGGAAGTTCAACAAGGTCTCAAAATGCAGAAGATGGAGGACCTCCACTCCTGTTGCTTCTTTTACTTAACATCTACTAGTACATTTAAGTTGTATTTTGTAAAAAGGTGGTCTTATCAGTTTTCCTGTGTCAAAATTTAAATTTACCTGAAGGCTACATTTACATACAAGATACACCTTTTTTTATTTTTTTGAGTTGGTGTCTCACTTTGTCACCTAGGCTGGAGTGTAATGGCATGATCATGGCTACCACTGCTTCGTCCTCCTGGGCTTAGACGATTCTTCTGCCTCAGCCTTCCAGCTGGCTCAGACTACAGGCGCATGCCACTATACCCAGCTAATTTTAAAAATATACTGTAGAGACAAGGTCTTACATGTTGCCCAGACTGATCTTGAACTCCTGAGCTCAGACAATCCTCTTGCCTTGGCCTCCCAAACTTCTGGGATTACAGGCATGAGTGACCATGCCCAGCTACAAGGCAAACTTTAAATCTTCAAATTTAAGAAAGCAGGCAGCCAAGAATGTTACTAGTCTACTACAGTTAATTTTGCAAAGCTCCGTCAGTGTCGTGGAATAATATCCAAGGACATTAGGAAATCTATTTTATTGATTAATCTGGTAATTTGTGGTACCCTGGTATTGATAATCCATTCCTTTTTCTCTAAATTATGCAATATAGTTCCTTCTAAAACACCAATGTTTACAGTAGTGTAAATAGGTGCTGTCAAGAGAAAAGAGATTGGTTCTTGGCTATCCAGATTAAGATATTGTTTTTCCATTCTTCTTTCTCCTAGAAATCTTTATTTCATAATTCTGTCTATTTCTTCTCAAGTGGTTTATAGTTAATCATGATTGTGTGTGTGTTTTGGTATTACACTCTAAGTTTCTTGATAACAGGAATCTACCTCATGGGGCTCTGCATGTAAGTTCATTTTTCAGCTGTGGATTTAAGCAGTATAGAATTTACATACAGCAATCAACACATGGCTGTGTAGCAGTAATAAAGCTTCATTCCTGTCTATATATATTAGTTTACATATTATACTATATATGTGTGCTGGTTTAATATTTATAACTTTCCTCAACCCTCTCACAGTGTAATAACCATTTTATTATATTTTCACTTAAGTAGATGGTTGATTTCTTCTTTCATCATTGCATTTACCTGTTAGTTTTCCAAGAAATCCTAAAGTCACTTTATTATTCTTTTTAGTCACTAGGCTATTCCTAATTATCACATTTATTTACCCCACTGTTAGAATGGTCTGGTGGATACTTCAACTAATTCCATATTTAAAGTTAATGAATGAAACTTCCAATCTTGAAGTAAAGGCTTAGGGTTGGTGAGGAAACCAGTTTCCATATTTTCCAGGATAGTTCCAGCACTCAATTATTTGAGAGGTCAGCATAACTGGGCCAAAAGCTTCATTTTGGATTTTTTTCCCTCCTTTCCACTTGGAAAGAAAAACCATTGATAATTATGAAACTCTAGAAGATTCTGTAAGATCTAACTCTGAGTTTATCAATCCCCACATAGAGTTTCAGGTTAAATATAATGAGGAAATTTGTAAGATTATGAAATATGAAATTTCCTTCTGAAATAGACACTATTTTTTCCTACTTGCTATAAAACACATATGGCAATAAACATTGTTTTCCATCCTTTGAATCTCCACTTTATTTCTACACTTTTGAATTTGTTACCTCCATCTAATATTTTTAATAAAAAAAGTTCTGTTAAAAAATCACCTGCTGGACATGGTGGCTCACGTCTGAAATTCCAACACTTTTGAAGGCAGAGGAGAGAGGATTGCCTGAGCCCAGAGGTTTGAGACCAGCCTGGGCAACATGATGAGAACTCATCTCTACAATAAATAAATAAATAAATAGATTGGCCAGTGTGGTGATACATGCCTATTATTTCCAGCTACTTGGAAGGCTGAGGTGGAAGGATCACCTGAACCCAGCAGTTTAGGCTGCAGTGGCTGTGAGTATGCCACTGCACTGAAGCCTAAGTGACAAAGTGAGACTCCAACTTAAAAAAAAAAATCACCTATCACTGCAAAATCTGAGTGGGTGAAAATTGCTGAATTTAATATTTCCAAAGTATCTGTGTTGGAACAAAAGGGAGATGGGAGAAACTCACAGTTCATTTTAAAAATAGGTAAAAATTCCTAATTTTAAAAATAGGTAAAAATTCCTAATTTCCTAGACAATTGACCAAATTCTTTCTTAAACATTTTTTGAGTCAGCGTCTCACTCTGTCATGCAGACTGGTGTGTAGTGGCATGCACACAGCCACCACAGTCTGGACCTACTGGGCTCAAGCGATCCTTCTGCCTCAGTCTTCCAAGTAGCTGGAACTACAGGTGTGCACCACCAAGCCCAGCTAATTTTATTTTTTGTAGTGATGAGGCCTCGTCAACTTGCCCAAGCTTGTCTCAAACTTCTGGGTTCAGGCAGTCCTCTTACCTCTGCCTCCCAGAATCCTGGGATTACAGGCAAGAACCACCATGCCTGGCTTCCTTAAATATTTAAATACCGCACAAGGAATAAAGAGTGCTTGTGTGAACTAAGATTCACCTTAAATAATGTAAAAAGTTAATCTAAAGTATTGATTAACATACTTCATTAAGTTCACAGCTTTATATTACCACATATTTCTGAAAAAGAGAAAATCTTAAGTACCATTATTGTAATAACCCCATAACAATTGTAACATTGTAGTGCTCTCTCTGAAGGAAACACATTTTGATTAATTAGATACCTGAAACTTCAGATAGCCTAAATTTTGTGACTGTGAGCGAAAACCAAGAGTATAATCCTAAATCCTATGTACTAGAGAAATAACATAAAGTAGAATTAACCTGTTGTTATATCATTCAGACCTAAATATGAAAAACACCACACAGAAAACAGAAACATTTTTAAAAAACAATTTAAGATCATAAATAGGTCATTGTCACAACACATTTCAGAAGTTTAAAAAAACAAACATTTGGCTTTTGAAGAAAAAGGCCTTTTTAAAAAAATCAATTCTCTCATCATTGAAAGGACTTGTACATTTTTACACTTCCAGTCTCCTAAGGCACAATATTTATTTAATCAGAATGCCAATATCACCACCCTGCTGTAGCAGGAATAAGAGGCAAGGTATGAACACTAAGAAAATATTTCTGGAAATTTAAGAAAAAGGAGAAAAAAACAGACTACATGATGAGCATTTTAGTTAAGAAGGGCCAATATTGTTATGCAGGATTTTGTTAACAATATTTTTTAATTGAATTATTTTAACTTAAGTATAATTTATCACAGAGGTTATGAGAAAAGGGGATTGGTAAAATACAATATTATTCCTTTCAAAGGACTTGAGAGGAAAAAAAATCAACTTAGAATATTGTATAGAAGGGCAAATGTCATATGAAATTCAGGTTAGAGCCCTCATTTATTACTAATCTTCAGGCAGATCCAGAAAATAAACAGAGTAAGACTAGGTAAACATAACACCTAGAAATATACTGTAAGGCTTCTATCTCCTATTTCATGGTCCATTCTAGCTTACCACCCATCAAGTGAGATGTAGTAAAATACTAAAACTGGATGCTTACATTATATTTTGTCCAACATAAAAGTTGTTTAAAATATAACATCCAATTAAAAATTCCTCATTTTAAACTCTGCCTTGTCTTCTGTGATACCAACTGAACTTTAAGGTTTATATATACAATGTGGTGATTTAGTGTTACTTTTAAAAGAAACCCACAAAGTAAGTGATTGTCCACAGATGAAACATGGGATGAGGTTCATGACTGAATCAAATCATGGAGTGTTAGTCAATTGTAAACTCTTGAAAGTTAAGACTAGGAAATGTGTATCAGACACATTAGAGTACAACAGGAGAAGAATGGAAGTCGTTGTCATTCCAATTCTGACAAGGTGCATGGTCTTCGGAATTCCTGTCCACGTTCATGGAGCCATTTATTGGATACTGTGAGAGAAAAAAATATATATTAATTTCCTTCTTATTTAATTAGTATTACCTGCTAAAAGCTAGGTCCATAACAAAGTTTCAACATGGGCTATAAGTTCAAAACCAAAACCACATAAAGGCAGATGCTACTTAAAAACCTGACTAAATGTTGGAAACACAAAAGATTTTTTTATATTTATACATGAGTCCTATATACATACATGTGTATGTATACATATATATGCGTATGTATATTTGTGAGTCTATATGTGTGGTGACTCGTGCCTGTAATTCCAGCTACTTGGAAGGCTGAGGCAGAAGGATCACCTGAGCCCAGCAGGTCGAGGCTGCCATGGCCATGAGCATGCTACTGCACTCCAGTCTGGGCAACAAGGTGAGACTCTAACTCAAAAATAATAATTATAATTAAAATAAAAAAAGAACAGCCTTCTAAACTCTCCCCAGTTAGCCCATCCCTCATTCTAGCCCAGTGACTCTTAAATACTATAATCACCAGGGCAGATTTTTAAATCCTGATCAGGCCTCACTCCTTAACCTTGCTATGTCCTATATACATACATGTGTATGTATACATATATATGCGTGTGTATGTATATTTGTGAGTCTATATGTGTTTCTCAAAGTTTACAATATTCAATGTGAGGCTTAAAATGGAATTCAGGTTGATAGAGCAGAACATCATTTTATCTGTTTTCAAAGTACAACTTCCAAAATACGAAGACATTTTAATAATGAACACAAACTTTCCACTCTAAAGGAGTAAGTCTCTGATCAAACACTGCTATTATATGCTCATGAAGTTTCCACGACACTCAAAAAAAGCAAAAAAAGCATGCCATGTAAAAATGTATCCTAAAAGGAATTAATTTTCTACTCCATCTCCAGTATCATAGAACCCAGTCAATGGCATCAACAGGTAAAAAATATCTATAGTAGAAATCTTGAAGATTCTTAACTCTTCTTTTACTTTTTCTCCAGTCTTTATTCAATTTTCCTTATTTGTCTCTTAGATCTACTATTTGCTCTCCAACCCTTTAGCTGCTGCTTTAGTCCAGTTTGACATCATGGTCCACTTAGACAATAAAGAATAGCCTTCTGGCTGGGCATAGTGGCTCATGCCTGTAAACCCAGCACCTTGGGAGGCCGAAGTGAAAGGACTGCCTGAGTCTACGAATTTAAGACCAGCCTGGGCAACTTCACACGACTTCATCTCTACAATAAATTATTAAAAAATTAGCTGGGTGTGGTGACTCGTGCCTGTAATTCCAGCTACTTGGAAGGCTGAGGCAGAAGGATCACCTGAGCCCAGCAGGTCGAGGCTGTCATGGCCATGAGCATGCTACTGCACTCCAGTCTGGGCAACAAGGTGAGACTCTAACTCAAAAATAATAATTATAATTAAAATAAAAAAAGAACAGCCTTCTAAACTCTCCCCAGTTAGCCCATCCCTCATTCTAGGCCAGTGACTCTTAAATACTATAATCACCAGGGCAGATTTTTAAATCCTGATCAGGCCTCACTCCTTAACCTTGCTATGTCCTGTATAGTAACCACCTGACACATGTGGCTACTGAGCACTTGAAATGTAGCTAGTAACACATATTGAAATGGATATATAAGGTTAATTAATATATACTCAAACTAATCTCACTGTTTCTTTTTACTTTTTAATGTGGTCAATCCTGCACTTGCATGGTCCTGAGAATGAACACCTCTTTACATTTTGCATCCTGTTCCCTAACGTGCCTGGAAAACTACTGTTCTATCTTCAGGGCCAAATTTAAAAATTAAGCTTTGAAGAAGGTTTTCAAACTTAGGGAGTCACCATCTTCTGCTTACATTTTTGTATGAATATGTACTATACTGTAATTTATCCTTTAGTATATCTCAGATTTTTAACTCTTTGAGAAGAAGGTACTGTCTTATTCAATTTTGAGTCAGTTAATGTTTCTAGGAATAAAAAATGGAAATAGAGTTATTAAAAATAAAATCTGTCATCAAAATTCTGATCTGTTAAATGCAAATTTATATTAAGATCAGGAACTTGATTGGTTGAATCCTATGCAATGTTAAAAAGTCATATTAGGCAAACCTACAGGGGTTTTAACATGTAGATTACAATAATTTTAAAATATGAGACAAAATCACAAATTCTCTTCACAGAATAAAGGAAATATTTACCCCATTTGTTTCCAACTAGCACCGGACAGGCTGCATGCCGTGTACTATAATCTCCTTCTCCACTGGCAAACAGATTATACCAGAACACAGCAGTTCCCTATGGAAAACAATTCAAAATTATGCTAGAATAAAATGTCAAGTTATCACTTCCTATGATACTTAAGCTTTCCTCTGTTCCTGCTGAAGGACTCTTCTATGGCAGCAGTATATCTTCCTCTAATATAATTCTGAAAATGTGATTATATCACTTTAAAAACTTTTCTTGGTCATGTGAAAAAGCTAATACCACAAAACTGCTTGGCAAGAGTATTTGTTAGCTGGAGATGGAGGGGAGGCAAGCATCATACAGAACCCATTTTAGAACTGAACACTTACAATACTAATTCCTGGTTGTTTATTACCTCTAGGTACTCATGGTAAATTGTGCTATAAAAATACCCAAAACTTTACCTAGAGATCATGTATTAAGTCTATTACCTTTAAAAGTATGATTCATTAATTAGACCATGAAATACAGGTGCATCTCTTACTGAGAGGAAAAAAAAAATATGAAACAAAAAAACCTGCAAGCCAAGCTTACTTTTTTGGGCCAAACACTAGCTCCTACTTCAGGAAAAACAGTGGCTCCTCCTGCAGACACATCACTCATCTATAAGAGACAAGAAGGTATTATCAAAAGTGCTGGTAGAATAAAGTAAAATATGCCATTGTAAGGAGGATTTGATATTGAATACTAGAAAATGGGGAACATATGGATTTGTTTTTACACACCAGGGTTTGTAGATACTACTCAGTTTAAAAAAAATAAAACAAAATGTCGTTTAGGTTTCTAGTACAGCAACAATAAAAAGCAAAGGAATGATTAACAAAAATAGAAAGAGAAATGGGGATATAATTTGGGATAGGTACTTATTTACAGCCAGAGGAGGAAAATGACTTAAAACCAAGAGGTATAAACATGTATTTTATCATACTAGAATATAATTTCTATAGAGGCAAGAATTTTCGTCTATTTTGTTATTTTGCTGATCACTAACCCTGTGCACTCACAGACATCTCACAAATCACCTACCAGCAATTAAACATCTATATTAAAATCTAAAACAAGTTGCAAATGCAAAAAAATTCCACTACCTTTACTCAGTTGTAAAAATTTTAAGCTAGGCTACTAAATAAAAGGTAGACAGAACAAACACCTGAACACATGAAAATGAGCCATGTGATCAAATCCCAACTTAACATAAAAAATTTTAGCCACAACTTACATAAAATAGCCATGTAGCAATTCTATTTCCTGTCCCCAGCTCTTTGAAAGCATCTGGCTCATCTTTCTGTAAATAAAAACACAGTGAATTCAACTGAGTTAAAATATAATAATGCAAATACTACAGTAACACCTAAACATCAGTAGTAATATGCTGAAGATGCCAAAAACAACCTCCCAAAATTCCCTTATAACATCCAGTGCACTCTATCTATATACAAGGAATTCAAATGCTTGTTCACGGAACTTGTATACTAGATACTTTGGACAAGATCATTGGGAGGAAAAAAAACCAGATTTTTTAAACAATGAGAGCCAATATCTCCTAACTGCAAATTATTTTAAAAATCACCAATAATTTTAGCTTTCAAAAAACATGAGAGCCACCTGTTAGCTACATTCCTAAAGATTACTCTCTGTTGAAAAAAAAATTCACCTTGAGATTTACTTTGAATTAATGACCCACTGAAATATTTACTGCTCTTATGAGGGTCTTTCTTTTGGACAGTTAGTACCTTAATCAAGCTGGAGATTTCATAATTTAAATCTAAATTAACATACAACACAATCTCTTGGCATTTATCCCAGAAATATGAAAGTGTATTTTTCACACAGAAATGTATGCACATCTTTATTTGTAATAGCCAAAACCTAAAAACGATCCAAATGTCCTTCAATGGGTGAATGGCTAAACTGGGGAACACCCATACCATGGACTACAGGTTGAACACAATCAGGAAAATCCAAATTCCAAAATACAAAATGCCCCAAAATCCAAAACTTCTTGAGTGCTGACATGACTCCACGTAAGTACATAACACAAACTTTGTTTCATGCACAAAATTATTTAAAATATTATATAAAATTACCTCCAGGCTATGTGCATAAAGTATATATGAAACATAAATGAATTTCATGTTTAGACTTGAGTTCCATTCCCAGGATATCTCATTATGTACATGTAGAGATATCAAAATCTGAAATACTTTTCATCCCAAGCATTTTGGGTAAGTGATTTGCAGCTATACTTCTCAGCAATAATAGTACACTATGGATATATGCAAAAACTTAGATGAGCCTTACTTAAGAGATTTATGCTGAGTGAAAGAATTCAGTCTCAAAAGGATGCATATTGTGTAATTCCCTTTATATAGTGTTTGTGAAATAACATAACTGTAGGGAAGAACAGCAGTTAGGAATGGGAGTAGGAGGGTGTATGCAGCTACAGAGCAGTACTGCAAAGGAACTTTGGGGCGAGGGTAGAGTGACGTATATGTGATAAGGAATACAAGTATAACTGATGAAAAATGCATAAACTCTGAGGACTACACCAATGCCAAATTTTGATAGTGTACTATAGTTATTCAAAATATTAACATTGGAGAGGCTGGGCAAAGGGTACATCAGATCTTCCAGTCCATTTGTTTGCTACTTATTATGAATTGAAAAGTGTTTCAAAATCAAAAGCAAAAAAAAGTACAATTTAGTTTTATAATGTCAGGGCTTTACCTGTAGTCTTTCACATCATCAATGTCACTTACACATTTTTTTCAATAACTTAAAGTAGAAGAAAAAGAGACAATATATTCTTTGTAGGTCTATACAGAAAAAGAGTCTAGAATTCTGGAATTAAGTCAGTAAAGAACTATAACACACTATAGTCGGTGTTTTCTCTAAAAAAAAAAAGAAAACTACTCTTATTTAATAATGATAATAGAAAAAGAACTGTGAAACTATGTGGAACATTTCTCAGAATTCTATGTAACTATTATACAGTTTAAGTTAATTAAGACTTGGTAATGCTATAATTCATGGCTGAATACATTAAGGAAGTAAAAAAGAGACCAATATTTTTTAGTCTTATGCTAAGAACACTTAGCAAACATAAAATTTTTACAAACTGCCTTAATTTCACCTATCCTTTATGCTTCCTATTCTCCAGTCTCTTTACACCTCTTTTATTATTTCTTTCTTTATTTTTTTTGAGTTGGAATCTCACTTTGTCTCCCAGGATGGAGTGCAATGGCACAATCATGGCTCACGGCTCACTGCAGCCTTGATTTCCTGGGCTCAGGCAATCCTTCCACCTCAGCCTCCTAAGCAGGTGGGACGACAGGCAGGCACCACCATGCCTGGCTAAATTTTTAAAATTTTTTGTAGAGTTGAGGTCTTGCTATGTTGCCTAAGCTGGACTCAAACTCCTGGGTTCAAGCAATCCTCCCCACCTTGGCCTTCCAAAGTGCTGGGATTATAGGCATGAGTCACTCCACCTGGCCTCTTTCATGTTTTTTATCTTTCTGTCTCTCAAAATGCATTATTATAATTTCTTCAGAAATTATAACAACGCTCAGTTCACTAATTTGCCTCATGTGTAACTAATCTGTTTTTAAGTTATTCATTAAATTTAAAATTTCAACAATTTTTTTTCTATCTAGAACTTCCATTTGCGTCTTTTTTTTTTTTTTTTTTGAGTTGGAGTCTAACTCCGTCACCCAGGCTGGAGTGCAGTGGCATTCTCATGGCCACCCCAGCATCAACCTTCTGGGCTCTAATGATCCTTCTGTCTCAGCCTTCCAAGTAGCCGGAACTATCGGCATGTGCTACCATGCCTGGCTAATTTTTCATTTATTGTAGAGATAAGGTCTCGCCAAGTTGCCCGGGCTGGTCTCAAACCCGCAGGCACAGTCAATCCACTCATCTTGGCCTCCCAAAGTGTTAGGATTACAGGCTGAGTCACCGAGCCCGGCCTACTTATTTTTCAAATATGCCAAATCATTTTGAGTTTTTTATTTTTGTCCCATCTTTTATTTTTTAAGTACCATAGGTTATCTTATATTCTGTATCTGATAATTCCAGCACCTAAAATCCTAGGGATGTCTAAATCTGTTGGGTTGCTTCAGTCTCACCAAAGGCATCTTGAACCAGTTGGTAATATTTTTTAAAAAATGAGTTCATATTTAGCTGAGGTGTCAGAATGAGGATGCTTCTCTTCAGGGAGAATATGAATTTATTTCTGTTTCTGCCAGGTATCGAGGAACACTACCAAACTGAACAACTTTAGATTAACTTCTCCTCTCCTAAATTAATGTGAGGACAGGCCTATGCTACCCATACACTCCAGCCAGTCAGGATTATTTCAAACCCATTCTTTCTTTCACTGAAGGTGAAACTTCAGAGACTTGGGTTTTATGCCCCAAGTACAGCAGCCTACACTATGGTAGGTTCTCTCACAGAGTTGTTAATCTCCAAAACTCTGGGGTCCTAAAGGTATGTGCCTCCAACCTCAGCTTTTTTCTCCGCACTTTAACTCTGCAGGTTTAGTCCCTAGGTTTTCCATCTTTGTTCAGTTTATCTTTGGGAATATGCTTTATCTTCTTCCAGGTTTACGAACGCATTTAAACGTATCTTAAAGCTGGGCTTGGTGACTCAGCCTGTAATCCCGTGCCTTGGGAGGCTGAGGTGAGTGAATTGCCTGAGTCCGCAGGTTCAAGACCTGCCTGGGCAACTTGGTGAGACCTCATCTCTACAATAAATCAAAAAATTAGCCGGGCAGGGTAGCACATGCCTGTAGTTCCAGCTACTTGGAAGGCTGAGGTGGAAGGATCGCTGGAACCCAGCAGGTTGAGGCTGCGGTGGCCGGGAGCGGCCACTGCACTCCAATCTGGGCGATAGAGTGAGATTCCAACTCTGAAGAAAAAAAAAAGTATCTTAAATACTTTTATTGGGTGTCTAGGGTTTTTTCCCCCCCTGCTAAAAAGGATTCACAGGATACCTATTACACTGTTACCACAAATTCCAAATAGGTTATGAATTAATGCTGAAAGAACAGAACTAACACACTGAGAAAAATTCTCTCCTTAACCAAACTCTACTCAGGCTCCTCTGAACTCTCTTCTCAACTAAGTCCCCACTTTTGGGCTTCTGTAATTGTCTGTGGATTGTACAGTTTTAGTAAGAATCCTGCCAAGTCAATTTAGTCAGAATTCCCAAACCTTTGATATCTGATCACACTCAATATTTAATCAGATTCTTCATCTTCCACTAATCCCCAGGGTGATGTCTGAACATCCAGCCCTGACTTCAGCAATAATCCTGTTAGGTTGGTTTAGCCAGAGTCCTCCCTTCCCTTAGCAATTTTCCACCTATTGACCCCCTACCCTACTCATTGGCTATAAATTCTCACTTTTCCTTGTTGTATTTGGAGTTGAGCTTAATCTCTCTCCTTCACTACAAAATCCCATTACAAGTGTGATGGCCCCTATACCTATTGCAATGATCCCCTCTTGAATAAAGTATGCCTTACCATCGTTAACAAGTATCATGAAAATTTTTTTTAACAATGTAATGCATAAGCTTCAGTGGATTTCTTATATTCCTCATTTCTTTTACTTACCCGTGCAAAGTCAAAATGAGGTTCATACTGTCCTCCAACTCCATAATTTGCTACCTGAAGATAATAAACAAGGCATTAATGAAAGAACTATGATGTTTAGTACCCAAAAAATTTTTGAGTCCCATTTTGGCCTCTTATATATCATAGTTTCTAGGGAAATGAAAAACAAAGTATTTAAAATCAAGGTGAATTAGCGAGAAAACAGAGATGAAAAACTAAGGATACCTATACTATGTGCTATTTTAGAAACCCAGTTAATATATTTTTCTTTAGCATGTTTGGGGGGACAAGTTTTTCCACAATATATAATTTAAATTAGAAATTTGAGATTTCTATTATTTATTTTCACTATACACTCCTTTGGAATTTAAATCAAAAAATGTTTTCCAAAGCCCCAAATGCAGGCAATCTCCCAATCTACTTTAATATTTTTTCTTACATTATTTTTTCCCTGCTAAGGTAAAAAGGGAATACGTTAATATCAGTTGAATTATTCCTACTGAATAATTAACAGGCCCTAGCTTCAGTAGGTTGGGATGATGTTCCATGTGAAGTAGCAAAAGTAAGATAAATATTTGGTCTGAATTCAAGTTCCAGCTCTCTTAGTTACTATGTAAGTAAACTATGGATATAATCTCAGTTTCTTATAATTTGTAAAATGACTTTAATGCTACTTTCCTCCATCACAACATAATAAAATGCTGACAAAATGAAAAGAGAATATAACTAAGAGTGCTGCCAACAAAACAGAAGGAGAATATCATAGTGAAACTACTGCTGGAATGTGACTTGCTCTTGGGTCAAGTAGCACCCCTTCATCCCTGAGGCTATGGCGCTGCTGAACCACCCCCACCTGGTGGCCTGACATTCCCAATGAAGCTGCCAGCTGCTGTTATACCCTTTCCTGTGTGACCAAGCAAAGGTAAAATGGCTCCATCTACCCCTCTCCCTATCCCCTTGGGCAGAAGCTAAAGTTGAGCAGTCTTTCCCAAGGAAACAGTGCCTTGGTGGAGCCCTGCATCCCAGAAAAATAGTACCCAGACCTGAGTTGAAGCAGTACATCATCCTGGAGAATGAGTGCCTTGGCCAAGCTGAGCAACTATGCCTCTCAGGGAAACAGAGAAATGGTTGAGCTGAGACATATGCCCTACAGGCCAGACAACTCTAGTACCCACCCCCCTTTCCTGGAGGTGGACTAACCCCTAGTGTCTGTACTGCTGAGATACTCCTCTCTCTGGGGAGTGAAGTCATTGCTATGTTGCTGCCTGCCCCACAGGGCCCAAATGACAGGTGTGATCAGCCATTCTGGAGTCTGGGATATGACTGAGTTCCACCAACCCAGGTTTTAGAGTGACCACTACACTGTGCTTTATCCCCAGGGTCCTGAGTTGCCAGTGAGCCCTCTTGGCTCAGGCTCCTGAATTACAGTCATATCCCCCGTCCCAGAGACAAACGTGCAGAATACCCCTTCTTCCCCAGAGTTAGGCCAGGGTTATCCTAGGGGTAGAATCATGGCTATCGCTTGACCCTCTATACTTGAGCAGCCAGGGGATGCCTCCAAGTCACAGATTCTGGCACTGTGGGCAATCTACACCAACCCTGCCATACAGAGTGAACCTGTACTCCAAGACCCAAGTGTCACAATAGGTTTGCAAGACCCTAAGCCTAGGATCCCACTCCCATAGCCACTAGAGTACATGCACCTGGGCTGGAGTACCAAGGCAGCTACTTGTAGACCATGCCAGACCTTACACCAATAAAAATAACCTCAGCTAAATCTCACAATTGTGAGAAAAATGACAATAGGAGACTCCAAAAACCCTTGCCACCAAGGATATTAACAACCTGCTCCGCAGCTACCAAAACCTTCTACAGCCTAGGCCACTAAGTTTCCTATAGTTATTGCTGATGTTGAATACAGCCGAAGAAGCTGCATGAAGACTATACTACTTACTGCACCTACCTGGAAATGATCACCACACACTTCCCAATTGGTACATTAAGACCCAACCATAGGTGAAAGTCTTTCTCTATGACAGCAAATCTAGAAAGTTTAGGAGAGCCCACTGTTCCATCAGACATCACTACAGGGACATAAGAAACAAAAAAGCAGTAAACATATTAACTCTCTAATTACAGGCCCTAATGAAAAAGAAATCAATGAACTGCCAGAAAAGAAATTTTTAAAATGATCTTAAGGAAACGCAAAGAGATACACAAAAATACATACAGACAAATAAAATTAGGGAAACCATTCATGATATGAACAAGAAATTCAACAAAGATAGATGTTACAAAAAAAGAACTTAAAAATTCTACAGCTGAAGAGTTCAATGAATAAAATAAAATAAACAATAGGGATCAAGTAGACTTGATCAAGCAGAAGGAAAAAAATCTCTGAACTTGAAGTTGTTTGAAATTACTCAGTTAAAGACAAAAGAGAGAGAGAGAGAGAAAGGAAGGAAGGAAGGAAGGAAGGAAGGAAGGAAGGAAGGAAGGAAGGAAGGAGACTGAAAAAAAGAGTAAAGAACACCTACAAGACTTACAGGATATCATTAAGTGAACAACTATTTGTATTATGGAAGTTCCAAAAAGAGAAGAGATGGAAAAGGCATAGGAAACCTATTTAACAATAGTTGAGAGTTTCCCAGTCTGGGGAGAAATATGAACATTCAAACCCAGGAAGTTCACAAGTCCTCAAATAGATTACACACAAAAAGAGCCTTCCCAAAGCACATTACAATTAAAGTGTCAAAAGTTAAAGACAAAGAGAGAATTCTAAAAACAGCAAAAGGAAAGTGTCAAGTCACATATTAAAGAATCCCCATTACAGGTCAGGATAAAAGGAAATGACATATCCAATGTACTGAGAGAAAAAATTGTCAGACAAAAATACTATACCCAGCAAAGGTATCCTTTAGAAATGAGGAAGAACCTAGAGGAACGCAAATCATTCTACAAAATAGATGCCTGTGCATGCATGTTTACTGTAGCACTATTCACAATGTCAAAAACATAGAACCAACCATGCTGCCCATCAAAACTGAACTGGATTTTAAAAAATGTGGTACATATACATGATGGAATATTATGCAGTCATAAAGAAGGACAAAATTATGGACTTCGCAGCAACTTGGATGAATTTGGAGTTTATCATACTTAGTGATCTATCACAGAAACAAAGAACTGAGTATCACATGTTTTCACTCATAAGTGGACCCTGAACACCTATCATAATACTGAAAAAAGGGATTGGCAGTAGCGGGTTACTGATGGGGTGGGGAGGACACATAACATCAATAAGTGTGCCTGATTCTAATCCAAATGAAGTGAGGTCCAATGCGAGGCCCAAAACTTCACCTGTACCTAAATGACCTATGTATACAATCCTGACTTTTATCCTACAACTTTAAAATAAAAAAGAAATGAGGAAGAAATAGAGGAGCTGACCTGGGAGGATTGCTTGAGCCCAGAAGTTTGAGACTACAGTGAGCTATGATGTCATTGCACCCCAACCAGTGCAACAAAACAAGCTGCAGTCCAAAAAAAAAGGAAACGGTCTTTCCCAGACAAGCAAAAACAGGTATTCATCAACAATAGACTAGCTTTACAAAAACTGCACATGGTAGTGAAAAGACAATAATTACCATCATGAAAACACACAAAAGTATAACTTACTGACAGAGCCAATTCATAAAGGTAAAAGAAAACAGAAGCAAACCTTATCACTACCGAAAATCACCAAACTGCCAATGATACACAAGAGAAAAAGAAAGGAACAAAAGATATACAAAACAACCAAAAAGCAATTGTCAAAATGTCAGAAGTAAGTCCTCACCTATATATATATATATATAAAGATCCAACTATATATATATATATATAAAGACCTATATATATATAAAGACCCAACTATATGCTGCCTACAAGAAACTCACTTCTAAAAAAAAGAACATAAAGAGAGAAAGCGAGATATTCTACACAAACAGAAACCAAAAGTGAGCAAGAGTAGCTATATTTATATCAGACAAAACAGACTTTACAAAGTTAAAACCTATAAAAAAGAGACAAAGAAGATCATTACATAGTAAAAATGCATCAATTCATCAAGAAGATATAATTGTTATTACATAGATATAGGCTGGGTGCAGTAGTTCACACCTGTAATCCAAGCACTTTGGGAGGCCAAAGCAAGAAGATTGCTTGAGCCCAAGAGTTTGAGACCAGCCTGGGCAACATAGCAAGACCTCATCTCTAAAAATAAAAATAAAAAAAATAGCTGGATGTGGTGGCTCATGCCTATACTCCCTAGCTACTCAGGAGGCTGAGGTGGAAGGATCACCTGAGCCCAAGGGGTTGAGGCTGCTGTCAGTAGTGATTGGGTCATTGTACTCGTTTGGGCCTAAGTGACAGTGAGTCCTTGACTGAAAAAAAAAAATAAATGTATATGCACCCAACACCAAAGTACCCTGCAATATAAAGCAAATACTAAAAGAGAGAAACTCCAATACAATAATAGTTGGGGACTCTAACATCTGACTTTGCATTGGACAGATCAACTAGACAAAAAATCAACAAAGAAACTGGATTTAAACAGCACTTAAGACCAAATGAACACAACAGACATTTACTGAACATTGTATTTAACTGCTTCATAATACACATTCATTTTGTCAGCACATTAGAATACAAAACAAGTTTCAACAAATTTAAAAGAAATGAAATTATTGCAAGTATTTTTTCTGACCACAATGAACTAAAACAAGAAATCAATAACAATAGCAACTTTTTTTTTTTTTAGTTGGAGTCTTACTCTGTCGCCCAGGCTGGAGTGCAGTGACACACTCATGGACACCATAGCCTTGATCTGCATGCCACCACACAAGGCTAATTTTTTGATTTATTGTAGAGACAAGATCTCACCAAGTTCCCCGGGTTGGTCTTGAACCCCTGGACTCAGGCGAACCTCTCGCCTCAGCCTCCCAAAGTGCTTGGATTACAGGCTTGAATCACTGAACCCAGCAATAGCAATTTTTAAAACTATAAAAATATACAAAACTTAAACAATATGCTCCTGAATGACCAATGTGTCAATGAAGAAATTAAGAAGGAAACTAAAATATTTCTTGAAACATGAAAATAGAAACAGAGCATACAACAAAAGAAGGACAAAGAGGGATGTTTATAGCAATAAACACCTACATCAAAGGTAAAAAGATTTCAAATAAACAACCTAACAATGCATCTCAAGGAACCAAAAAAAGCAAACAAATCAAACCCCAAATTAGTAGAAGGAAGGAAATAATAAAGATCAGATCAGAAATAAGCAAAATTGAGACTAAAAAAAATTACAAAAGATAGGTGAAATTAAAAGTTGATTTTTTGGTTTTTTTGAGTTGGAGTCTCACTCAGTCGCCCAGGCTAGAACACAGTGGCACACTCATGGTCACCCCAGTGTCGACCTGCGGGCTCTGGTGATCCTTCTACCTCAGCCTTCCAAGTAGCCGGAACTACAGTCGCCTGCTACCAAGCCCGGCTACTTTTGTTGATTTATTGTAGAGATGAGGTCTCACCAAGTTGCCTGGTCTCAAACCCACAGGCTCAGGCAATCCACTCGCTTCAGCTTCCCCAAGTGCTGAGAATACAGACTGAGCCACCAAGCCCAGCCAAAAGTTGACTTTTTTAAAAGATAAAAATGACAAACCATGAGCTAGAACTGACGAGAGAGAGAGAGACAGACAGACAGAGAAACCACATACATTAAATCAGAAAGAAAAAAGGAGACATTACAACTGATACCAAAGAAATACAAAGGATAAATTATAAATTACTGCAAACAACTATAAGCCAACAAATTGGAAAGCCTCATAAAAATGGATAAATGCCTAAACATATAAATAAAAAACCTGAATATATAAATTGCGAGTAATGACACTGAATCAGTAATAAAAAGTCTCTCAAAAAAGAAAAGCTCAGGACCTGATGGTTTCACTGGTGAATTCTATGAATCTTTAATGAAGAATTAAAACCAATTTTTCTCAAACTATTTTTTTTAAATGAAGCAAAGAGAATTCTTCCTAACTCATTCTATGAGGCCAGCAATATACTGATACCAAAACCAGACAAACACACAACAAAATAAGAAAACTAAAGGCCAATATCCCTGATGAACATAGATATAAAAACTCTCAGCAAAATACTAGCAAACTGAATCCAATAGTATATTTAAAAGATCATGTACTATGATCACGTGAGATTTATACAAAGGATGCAAGGATGGTTCAATGTAAGCAAATCAATAAACAGGATATAACACATTAACAGAATGAAGGCAAAAATCCATATGATCATTTTAATAGAAATAGCATTTGATAAAATACAATATCCTTTCATGACTTTTAAAAAAACCTAATAAACTAAGGTATAGGAGCATACCTCAAAAGAATTAAGGCCATATATGACAAACCCATAGCTAACATCTTATTAAATGGGAAAAAGCTAAAAAGCTTTTCCTCTAAGAAGCAGAGCAAGATAAGGATGTCTACCCTATCACTCTTATTCAACATAGTAATAACCAGAGTTATTAGACAAGAGAAAGAAATAAAGAACATCCAAATTGGAAAGGAGAAAGTAAAATTGTTTCTGTTTGCAGATAACATGATTTTATATGTAGAAAACTCTAAAAATTCTCCAAAGGACAATCAGAACTGATTAATTCAGTAAAGCTGAAGAATACACACAAAATCAGTAGTGCTTTAACACACTTAGCAATGAACTAGCTGAAAAAGAAATCAAGAAAGCAACTTCACTTACAAGAGCTATAAAAAAAATAAACAAACTAAAAATAACTTTAAACAAGAGGTGAAAGATCTCTAAAAGGAAAACCAG
This sequence comes from Carlito syrichta, assembly GCF_000164805.1. NCBI lineage: Eukaryota > Metazoa > Chordata > Mammalia > Primates > Tarsiidae > Carlito > Carlito syrichta. The sequence continues at coordinate 635,240 of NW_007251354.1, read as the reverse complement.
AAAATACTGATGAAAGAAATTTAAATGGAAACCAAAAAATGGAAAGACATCTCATGCTCATGGATTGGATAAATTAATACTATGGAAATGATCATTGACCATATTACCAAAAGCAATCTATAGGTTCATTGCAATCCCTATCAAAATAACAATGACATTATTCACAGACACAGAAATTCATATGCAACCACAGAAGACCCCAAATGGCCAAAGCAATCCTGAGCAAAAAGAACAAAGCTGGATACATCACACTACCTGACCTCTAAATTTAGCACAAAGCTACAGTGAACAAAACAGCATGGTACTGACATAAAAACAGATACACAGACCAAGAGAACAGAACAGAGAATCATGCATTTACAACCAGTTGAACAGAACAGAGAATAAATCCATGCATTTACAACCAATTGATTTCTAACAAAGGCACCAACAACATTCAGTGAGGAATAAACAGTCTTTAATAAATGGTGAAGGGAAAACTGAATATTCATATGCAGAAAAATGAAACTAGACCTATCTCTCACCATTTGCAAAACTCAAAGCAAAATGGATTAAACAATTAAATGTAAGACCTGAAATTATGAAACTACTCGAAGAACATACTAGGGAAGCACTCTAGGACATTGGTCTGGGCAAATATTTTTTTAGTAAAACCTCAAAAGACCAGGCAACAGAAGCAATACTATACATACAGGATTATACCAAGCTAAAAAGCTTCTACACAGTAAATTAGTAAAACCACTATAGAAAACACTATGGAGCTTCCTCAAAAAACTAAAAATAGATCTACCTTATGACTCAGCAATCCCACTGCTAAGTATATATCAAAAGGAAAGCAAATCAGTATGACAGCGCTATCCCATGTTTGCTGCAACGTGATTCACAACAGCCAAGATATGGAATTAATCCAAGTGTCCATCGACAAATAAATTGATAAAGAAAATGTGGTATAGGTGGTTTCTTTTGCCCATGTGAACTCTGGCATGTCTCCATTTCTTTTTTCCCTTCTTTCTCTAATAAACTTTGTTTGAAAACTTTGAAGAAGAAAAAAAGGAAAGAAAATGTGGAATACACACAGAATGGAATATTATTCAGCCATAAAGAATGCAATCCATAGCCGGATATGGCGGCACATTCCTGTAATTCCAGCTACTTGGAAGGCTGAGGCGAAAGGATCACCTAAGCCCAGCACGTGGAGGCTGTGGTGGCCGTGTGTGTGCCACTGTACTCCAGCCTGGGCAACAGTGAGACACCAACTCAAAAAAAAAAGAATGTAATTCTGTGATTTGCAGCAACATAAATAGATAGAAGTGGAAGTCATTATGTTAAGTGAAATAAGCCCAGCACAGAAAGAAAAATATTGCATGTTCTCACTCATATGTGAGAGCTAAAAAGGTTTATCTCATGGGGATAGAGTAGAATGATGACTACTGAGGCTGGGAAAGTTGGGTGGGGTGGGGGAGGAAGAAAAGTTGGTTAGTAGATATAAAAAAAATAGTTAGGAGGAAAAAGTTCTAGTGTTCAATAGTACAGTAGAGTGACTATAGTTAATGATAATTTACCGTATATTTCAAAATAGTCAGAAGAGAATATCTGAAATGTTTCTAACAGAAAGAAAAGATAAATATTTGAGATAATAGATATCTTAGTTAGTCTGATGTGGTCCTTACACATTGCATGCACGTTATCAAAATATCACATATATCCTATAAATATGTACAATTATTATGTGTTAATGAAAACAAAAGGAAAAGACCATGTATTTTGACAAAGTAGAGTACCTGGAGTAGGATAGCATCAGATCATATCCATGTAAAATATATATAACACACATGTTTTTTTAAAAATTAACTAAAAAAGAGAATTGGCTAGCTTTAAGTAAGAATACATTTTGGTCTTCTGGTAAATTGAGGTTATTATTTAAAGTTGAAAAGTAAATGCCCAGCACCTTAAGAGGCCAGGACAGGAAAATTGCTTGAGTTCAGAAGTTTGAGAATAGCCTGGGCAACACAATGAGACACCATTTCTACAAAAAAAAAATTTCTTTTAATTAGCCAGGTATAGTGGCACACACCTGTAGTTCTGGCTACATAGGAGGCTAAGATGGGAGGATTACTTGAGCCTAGGAATTCAAAGCTACAGTGAGCTATGATGGCACCAGCCTGAGCAAGACCTTATCTCTCCAAAAAAAAAAATTAAATTAAGAAAAGAAAAGAAGTAAATGTATATCATCTTCTAATTATCTTACTAACTTATGAGGTGCCTATCATTTGCCTAAAAATTTTGCAACTAGAAGATTATGATGAAGTCCTGGCTTTTTGAGTGTACATTTTGATAATTTCAACAATTCAGAAAATGGGACTCAGAAATAGTTTAAAAAGTATTTCTCTACAGGAAGAGATTGAGAAATAGTAAACAATGCCTGATATAGTTGAAGCCTAAGTTCTTTATTTTCTCTGGTTTATGAGCATATGCTTATTTTTATTATTGAAACTAAACGAGATTATTATATATTGATTTCATGTTTATTCATTATAACTAACATTAATATATATGTCTGTATCTAAAGATATTTTGAATCAAGTTGTGAATATGATGGAGTGGAGAAGAATTATTTGGGGACAGCTGCTTTTTATGGCAAATGAATTATAGCCATAAAAAGTAGAAAAAGAGAAAAGATGGAAAAAAGTAGTCATTTGATTCATTATTACAAATAAAACTGTTTAAAAATAAAAAAGCAGCCTAGCAACATAATGAGACTTTGTTTCTACAAAAAAAAAAAAGGAAAGAAAATTAGCTGGCATGGTGCCACACACGCACCTGTAGTCCCAGCTACTCAGGAGGCTGAAGCAGAAGCATTACCTCAACTCAGAAGTTTTAGACTACAGTGAGTCACAATTGTGCCACTGCATTCCAGTCTGAGTGACAGAGTAAGATCTTGACTCAAAAAACAAAAAGAAAAGAAAAGAAAACAAATTATTTTTAAAAATACACCCTGGTCACCAGACAGATAGATTAAGGCTTAGGGAATGAAAAAAAAATGACAGTATCCTTAATAAATGTTATTACACACAATTTTCACTTCCCTATACAATTATACTCGACAGTTTTTCATGTTTTGACAAAAAATGTAAAAGTCACAGAATAATAGTAATTTCTCCCATTGTCACTGCGTGTTTCAGCTTACATTTACAGGCTCATTTTTTTTTTTTTTTTTTTTGAGTTGGAGTCTCACTCTGTCGCCCAGACTGGAATGCAGTGGCCGCTCCCGGCCACCGCAGCCTCGACCTGGCGGGCTCCGGCGATCCTTCCGCCTCAGCCTTCCAAGTAGCCGGAATTACAGGCATGTGCTACCATGCCCAGCTGATTTTTTTATTTATTGTAGAGAGATGAGGTCTCACTGCCCAGTGGATGGCCTGAGCAGGCTCACTTTTTATAGTCCCGAACTATCATGCAAATTGAGGATTGCTTGTTCAGTGTCAAAAAGTCTCATCTGAAGCATCTCTCAAAGTGCAAAAATAACTTAAAGATAATGTGATTACCTACCTGTAATTCTTCTGCTGTAGAAACATCTAGTCCTGTTAGATCTTGTATTCTCATATTAATGCGAGACACCACAGGGTTTTCATAGCCAGAAAGCCAGGCACTAAGAACAAGAAAAAAATATTAATTTTACTGATAATGTTTCATTACATGAAGATTAACAGCTATTATTTAAAAGCCGTAATATATAGGACAATAAACCTTTATGCCTTCTAGTGCGCCTGCTGCGTTTTGTTTCATCTCTTCCACATCAGCAAAACATTTCCCTTGGAGGATTTTTTTCATCCAGGGAAACAAACAAAAAAAATCACTCAGGGCAAGATCAGGCAAACAGAGCGGGTAGGGGTTAGGGATCATGTCATTTTTAGTCAAAAACTGCTGAACATAGTGTGGTGTGGGCAAGTATGCTTGTAAATCACTCATCATGAAATGAGTAAATGTGCTAAAGAATCTCAAAAAAAAAAAAAAATTCACTGACGCTGAACACAGCTTCTCACAACAACACTAGCTGGTACATTGATGTGGATGGGTTCCTAGAACACTTACCTAATGGCGGAAGCCTGTGCTACATACAATGGGCCTGCCCTCCAAAAGATAATTCATTTTTGGGGGGTCCTCCTTTGTATAATCAACTTTCCTCTCTTAAAAATCATTCCACAGCTTACTAGGCTGATGTCTTTTCCACTAATAAATAAAAATTTAAAATTATTTCCCTTTAAGTCTCTTTCTCCCTCCACCTATCAACTTCTTTCTCTTTCCTCTTTTAAGTCAACTTTTTCAGACCTCTCATCTCTGAACCCATTCTAATATAGCTTTTGTCCCTTATCACTCCATCAAAATTGCTCTTGCTAATGTCACCCACAACCCTACTGAGCTACTAAATCTAATGATATCTTCCAATTCTCATTTTATGTATTCCTTTGGTAACGTGACAACATTCATCCTTCTGGAAACTCTCTTCCTCAAACACTCATTTTCCAGGTATTCCTTCAGTGTCTCTTGTTAGTTTGTCTCAGTCACTTTTATGGTCTCCACCACTATATTCTGCCTCCCTCTTAGGGTCAACCAACACTTCCTTCAAGAACATGTTTCCTCTAAGTAATGCTTTGGATCTCACACTAGTTAGCACTTCTTTATAGAAGACTCCCTTGACCCTTACCCCTGCCAGACTAAATCAACACACACACACACACACACACTTTTTTAAGGATAAGGAAGAGGCAGAGAAGAAAAGATCACTAATCATAACATGAAATTGACATGATTTCCTATTAGAATTAAGCCAAGATAAATAATACTGTTATATAATTTCTCACATCCATTTCAGAGAAAAAAAAATATATGGGTCTTTTTTTATCTTAGACTGACTTCAGTAAAATCATTTTTTAAATATTAAATAACATAATTTCTCAAATCTATAATAACAACTGGCATCATTAGGACTGTTTTATGAAACATTAAGAATCACATCTCTGTTTCAGCTGTTACATCAATATACCAATCGTTTGCTGGGGGTGCCACGATTATTTGCAAGTTTCTTCATGTAATAATTGTTCAAGACTGAAGTAAATTCTCTTTCCCAGTTTTGCTTTCTTTTTGAGTACAAGCAAATACCTTTGTCTTTTGTATACTAAAGGGAAATATAGTGAAATGCAGTTGTAATTTTCTAAGTTTCATTTTATTAAAAATTAATTATGATTAGGTGGAATCCTTTGAAATATTTTTAGTTTTTAAATAGCAAGGTTTCTGAGTACCTTTTCAAAACTAGCTTTCCATTTTGGCACATGACCTCATAAACATGAAACATTCAATCATGTTTGCTAGAGCACTTTCTTCTACTGACTACACTTTGTCCTCAATAAGGGCTTAGTGCTGTAATTTCAAATAATTTCTACATACACAGGTAACAGAGTTTAAAATTAGTTTCCACTTCACTAAACAATTTTTTCCACTTATGTACCTGCGGAAGGTAGTCTGAATGTACACATACACTTGCATACAAATGTGCATATATATACTTGACCCTTGAACAACACGGGTTTGACCTGTGTGAATCCAGTTATACGCCAATTTCTTTTACACCAAATGTGGATTGAAAATACAATGGTCTTGGGATGAAAAAGTCACATATAGGGAGGGTTGACTTTCCATATAGGTGGCTTTCACAGGGCCAATTTTGGAATGTGAGTATGTGTGGATTTTGGTATAGGCAGAGGATCCTGGAACCAATCCCCCATGTATACTGAGGGATGACAGTACATGTATTTTTAAAGTAAGTTACTTTTACCATTAGAATAAAACTAGGCTGGGCATGGTGGCTATGCCTGTAATCCTAGCACTTTGGGAGGTGGAGGTAAGAGTACTGTCTGAGCCCAGAAGTTTGAGACCAGCCCAGGCAACTTGGCGAGACACATCTCTACGATAAATAAAAAAAATTAGCCAGGTGTGGTGGTGTGGTACCTATGATTCCAGTGACTTGGAAGGCTGAGGCAGGAAGATTGCCTGAGCCCAGCAGGTCAAGGCTGTGGTGGTCACGAATGTGTGCACCGCACTCCAGCCTGGGTGACAGAGTGAGATTTTGATTTAAAAAAAAACAAAAAAACTAGACTACAGTAACAACTCTGAGGAACAGTCTAGTCTTCCTCAGAAAACCTTCTCAAGGTTGAAGAAGTGGGTACAGTTCGCTGAAAGATACGCGAGACTATAGTCTTCTCTTCATCTGTTAGTCCCGCATAGTCCTGCCTCACCACCCCAGCTACGTGCACAGCTTCCTCCTCAGCAGCACTAGCCTTAGCACTAGTGTAACACCGGTCAGAAACAGAATGATGCTCCTTGGACACCCAATGCTGTTTACAATCTTTCAGTAACTCTCACTCTCTACTTTGTGCCCAATGTCCGTATCCAACTAATCATCAACAAGTTCAAGATATCTCCCTCTGCAGAATGCCCAAATAATAGTTTCTGTGCCTCTATACTCCATGAAGAACAGATATATACCTTCATTCTGGCCTCCTTTCATTTCCTGAATGCTGAAATTACATATTCAGATAACTTTGTAATATGCTGTTGTTCACTCGTAGCCCTGCAGCTATTTCAACACCATATTCAACACAGCTATTTCTGTCCCAGAGGCACCTGCCAGAGACATATATCATAGCTTGGGTCATCTTTAGCATTCATCTGCTCCATTGCAGAGATCAGAACAGCCCCATCCTGGTGTGGGAATCAGCATCAACCTATTTTCACAAAAGACTAATGTCCTGCTGGTACTCCTCTTCTTTCAAGAGGAAAGAAGTATCTTTGTCTGCAAGTTTTTTTGTTTTGTTTTTGTGTGTGTGTTGGAGTCTCACTCTTTGTCACCCAGGCTGGAGTACAGTGGCAAGCCCACAGCCACCACAGCCTCGACCTGCTGGGTGCTGGCGATCCTTCTGCTTCAGCCTTCCAAGTAGCTGGAACTACAGACATACACCACCATGCCCGGTTAGTTTTTGTGGCTTATTGTAGAGATGAGGTCTCACCAAGTTGCCCAGGCTGGTTTTGAACCTCCAGGCTCAGGCCATCCTCTTGTCTCTGCCTCCCAAAGTGCTGGGATTACAGGCTGAGCCTCCGTGCCCAGTCTTGCAAGTATTAACATTTTCTCTTTCTTTCTTTCTCCAGAGACAGAGTTTCACTCTGTTGCCCAGGATGGAATGCAGTGGTGCTAACATAGCCCACTGTAACCTGGAACTCCTGGGCTTAAGCAATCCTCTCACCCCAGACTCTTGAGAAATGCACCACTACACACAGCTACTTTTTTTTCCTTTTAATTAAAAACATTTTTTTTAAAAAACAGAGTCTCTATGTTACCCAGGTTGATCTCAAACTCCTGGCCTCAAGCGATCCTCTTGCCTCAGTCTCTCAAAGTGCTGGGAGTACAGACATGAGCCATCACACTTGGCCTCTTTTAACATTTTCTTTGATATGAAGAAGTAAAATGCTCTGCACAAAAGTAACCAAGCTTATAATACGATAAAAGTAACTTTGACGGGTGCCTGACTGATGCTACTAAAGAAATCAGACTGGTGGTCAGGAGGATGAGGGTGGTGGCAGTTAATTACCCAGAACCTTCCTGGGTTACTCACAGCCCTCCAAGAATCTTGGAGTTGGCAACTGCCTGCAGCCTGAAACACATCAGGGAAAAGTCACCTCTGAGCACCTGGAAGTAGAGAAGGCAGTTGCCCCTAATATGCTTTTACAGTGCTATGTATCCTTCCTTTGTAGCCTTTATCACAGTAATAATTTTACGCTATATCATTTGAGTGCCATTTGAGCAAGGTGAGGTACCTTCATTTGACTACTATTTCCAAATACATATAAATCTTGCCTGTTTCTATTCACCATTGTATCAACAGAACCTACAAAGCCTGGCAATCAACAGAACCTACAAAGCCTGGCACATAGTACATAGTATTGGATACAATAAATATTTGCTGAATAAATCCTAAAGACTTCTTAAAACAAATCCAAAATTTATCCTATTTTACCAAAATTATTTGTTTTGTGATCTCTTGCAAATTTATCAGACTGGCTGAGTAGAATTCTTCAGTGTAGCAGAAATGGGAAGAATCGAAGAATATTTTTATTGTAAAGAATCAGCTAATAAAAATGTTTTTTTCCCTAATTCTGATCAAGTTCCTGATAGAACTAATCTAGTATGTCAAAGTACCTATTTTTTCTGCCTTGTTGGATTTTTTAACTTTACAAGCAACCAACCAACTACTGACTTAATTTTTATAGGTAATTGCAATGCAAAATTGGCAAGTGTTCCAATAAGGCTTCAAAGTAAAAACATCTTGGTAAGATAATTGTTTCTATTCCTTCCTGAAACTTATTACCCACAGAGAACTTAGCTTCTGATATCTTCAACTTCCCTCCCTGCTACTAACAATGTTTAAGTATCTATTCTTATCTTTTTCTCTTGTACTTTGGTGGAATCATTGTCCTTCAGCCCTACAAAGGCAGACTTTTTATCTACCTTTCTAACTCCACATGCCTTACTTCAGCAATTATTACCTCCCTTTTTATCTTTAATCTTGTTCTTGTCAATGTTTGCTTATTACTCGTCAGTCTAAAGTCTCTTGCTACCAAGAAAACATCTAAACTTTTGCCTTTCTAGCAAACTACTACTCTAATTTTTCACATTACTCCTTTAAAAACTGCAAAAGCAAGAAATGCTTGTTATAGTCCACAGATGGTCACAGGACATTGGATATCTACATGCAAAGAAAGAATTTGGACCTCTACCTCACACTGTGTTTAAAAAAATTACTTCAGCCGGGCTCGGTGGCTCAGCCTGTAATCCCGCGCCTTTGGGAGGCTGAGGTGAGTGGATTGCCTGAGCCCGCGGGTTCGAGACCCGCCTGGGCAACGAGACCTCATCTCTACAATAAATCAAAAAACCAGCTGGGCGTGGTAGCGCCTGCCTGTAATTCCGGCTACTCGGAAGGCTGAGGCGGAAGGATCACTGGAGCCCAACAGGTCGAGGTTGCGGTGGCCGGGAGCGGCCACTGCACTCCAGTCTGGGCGACAGAGTGAGACTCCAACTCAAAAAAAAAAAAAAAAAATTACTTCAGATGGATCAAAAATCTAAATGTAAGAGCTAAATTTATTTTTTTAAAAACACAACAAAAAACACTCTTGGAAGAAAACAGGAATAAATCTTTGTGATCTTGGATTAGGCCGTGACTTAGCTATGTCATCAAAAGTATAGGCAACAAAAGAAAAAAAACTGGACATCATCAAAATAAAACTTGTACTTCACAGAATACCATCAAGAAAGCAAAGGGACAGCTCAGAATGGAAGAAAATTTTTTGCAAATCAAAAGTCTGACAGGCTGGGTGCAAAGGCTCAAGCCTGTAATCCCAGCACTTTGGGAGGCCCAGGCGAGAAGATTGTCTCAACCCACGGGTTCAAGACCAGACTTCATCTCTACAATAAATGACAAAATTAGCTAGGCATGGTAGTCCACGCCTGTTTCTGGCTACTTGGAAGGCTAAGGTGGAAGAACTGCCTAAGCCCAGCAGGTCGACAGTGGGGTGGCCATGAGCATGCCACTGTACTCCAGCCTGGAAGATGGAGACTCTGACTCAAAAAAAAAAAAAAGTCTGACAAAGGAACTGTCATCTAAAACATACAAAGTCCATTTAAAAATGGGCAGAGGATAAAAACAGATATTTCTCCAAGGAAGATAAACAAATGGGAAAGCATCTGAGAAGATGGCGCCAGAGCCCGTTAGACTAAGTGAATCCCAGCATGAGTGAGTGTATGAAAAATTTTGTGTACGTGTCTGTGAATAAGTGGGCATGTGAGTAGTTGAATGAGTGAGGACTCGGAAGCAAGTGGCCAGGGCTCTCCTGGTGAAGCAGCTGGTGCTGCAGCTGCTCTGCCTTTTCCCTCACACTTCCTGGGGCACAGAAGCCGAGTGCCATTTTAAAAAAAATTAACACTGCACTCCAGCCTGGGGGATGGGGTGAGATTCCGATTCCAAAAAAAAAAAAAATCAGTCAGGCTCGATGGCTCAGCCTGTAATCACAGCACTTTGGGTGAGTGAATTGCCTGAGTCTGAGGGTTCAAGAACTACCTGGGCAACTTGGCGAGACCTCAATAAATAAAAAATCAGCCAGGCTTGGTGGCTTAGCCTATAATCCCAGTGCTTTGGGAGGCGGAGGTGAGTGGATTGCCTGAGTCCATGGGTTCGAGACCCACCTGGGCAACTTGGAGAGACCTTATCTCTACAATAAATTAAAAAAATGAGCCAGGCATGGTAGCATATGCCTGTAGTTCCCGCTCCTTGGAAGGCTGAGGCGGAAGGATCGCCGGAGCCCAGTAGGTCCAGGCTGCGGTAGCAGGGAGCATGACACTGCACTCCAATCTGGGTGACAGAGTGAGACTCCAATTCAAAAAGAAAAAAAAAAAATCAACAAAGTCCTTGGGAAGAAGCTGCCGAGAGTGACTGCCGGCTCCAGGTTCTGCCTCACCACCACAGCACCTGGCTGGACACTGGCAGCAAGGGCTGCAGAGGGAGCACAGCCAGAGAGCCCTGAGGCAGCATCTCACTGGAGAAGAGAAAAGATGTACCATGCCACCACCTTGAAAACTGGGCAGGAAAGTGCTTAGGCTTGCTCACCACAGAGTAACAGACTGACCCGATCTCTGTGACCAGTGGATTAACTACTCAGGAGTTGATCATGACCCAGAGAGAATATCCTGAAAGCACAAACTCAGGAGGAACAGGACAAGTACTGAATCTCAGGCACCTCACCCCCTACTCTGATTCAGTGGGGGACAAAGAGTGTGACCTGAAAAGGACAAGAAGACCCCCAAAAAGATCAGCAGTGAGTATGGGGCTGATGCAATCCCCTCTTCCCAGCAATCACCTGAATGTCAGACCCACACGGGTGGGGCATGACTGAGAGGGACAAACCCAGGCAGAGCCTGGACTTCAGCAATAGGAAGACTCCACTCCAGGATAAGCCTGGCTGAGGCACCTTCCTGACAGTACATGGGGAAAAGACAATTCTGCATCTCCCCACCAGAGAGGATCCCCCTGTCCATACTAGAATGGGAGGGGAAAACTGAAGCCCTACTCACCCCTACTGCCCCCTCCTCCTTCCCTAGGAGGACACTGGGGAGATTGTGAACAAGGTCAAAGTTCTGCAGGGGACAGCAGAGGGACTGAGAGGAACAATTACAGAACCTGCCACAAGAGGGAAGGGTTTATTGTTTGTTCTTTAATTTTTTAAATATTTTTCCTTTGTGCATAAATTTGTGTGTGAGGGGTACATCTGCATCCCCCCACTCCCTTTTTTGTCTTTTTTAAATTCTTTTTTCCCCTTTCTTCTTGTTTCTTGTTTTCTGTTTATGTGTGTAAATAAAGGGTTGAGTGTTCATCTTTCAGTTTTTTGTTTGTTTTTGCTTTTTTGTTCTTCTCTTTTTTTAGTTTAATGTGTGTGAATACATGTGTGAGGGTTCAATTTGAATTGCTTTTTCTTCTCTTTTTTTCCTCCTTTCATCTTGGGTTGGGGGAGTGTGTTTTGTTTTCCTGTTTTTTGTTGTTGTTTGTTTTGTTGTACTTTGTTGTTATTCCAGTTTGTTTTGGGGGGGGGTGTGTTTAATTGTTTTTTGCTTTGGTTTCTGCTCTTGTTGTACATTTTATTTCTTTTATTTAAAAAAATTTTTTTGCCTGTCTTATTTCATTCTACTTTGCTCTGTTCTCCTCATTGTTAATGTATCTTGGACTCAGGGGGTACACACACATACCCACTGCATCATCATATCGAGTGGTGATGGGGAGTGGTTCTCAGGGAACCCATACCACAATCAGTGAACACTGTGATTTGCAAGTCGTTTCTGAATCCTAGCTCCTCATCCTCCACCTTATTCAACTCTCAAAACTACAAAAGCCAGCAAAGCTTCCCACCCACAGCCCTATTTCAAAATAGAAAAAATTCAGAGCTCTGATCAGGGAAGAATAGAGGGCTGAACAAACATCAGAAGTAAAAGTCTCTCCCATTGTCACTGAATAACAGAACTAAAGAGAAAAGAAAGAGATCTGTCACAAATAAGGAAAAAAAATCAGTGAAAAAACACAGGTAATTCCCAGTATTACAAAGAGAAGACACCTGAAAAATCAGACCTCAGAGTCCAAACAATGGAATTCACCAATGAATAGCCCCAGGATACAACAGGGATTAGGGAATTGATGTAAAGAGTGAATAAGACTCAAGAAAAACAAGATGCAACATGGAAAGAACTTGTAACAGAGATTGTGGTCATAAAAAATTTCATCTGGAGCCGGGCTCGGTGGCTCAGCCAGTAATCCCACACCTTTGGGAGGCTGAGGTGAGTGGATTGCCTGAGCCCGCGGGCTCGAGACCCGCCTGGGCAACTTGGCAAGACCTCATCTCTACAATAAATTAAAAAAAAAATTAGCTGGGTATAGTAGCGCGCGCCTGTAGTTCCAGCTACTCAGAAAGCTGAAGCGGAAGGATCACCAGAGCCCAGCAGGTCGAGGCTGTGGTGGCTGAGAGCGGCCACTGCACTCCAGTCTGGGCGACAGAGTGAGACTCCAACTCAAAAAAAAAAAAAAAAAAATTTCATCCAGGACATAAATAACAAGATGACAAGCATGGAAAGCAGAATTAATCAAGCAGAAGAATCTCAGAACTCGAAGACCATGGTATTAACCCGATCTGTAAAAAACACAGAGGAGAAAATTCAGAAAGAAAGAATAAAGCTGCTGGGCTCGGTGGCTTAGCCTGTAATCCCGCACCTTTGGGAGGCTGAGGTGAGTGGATTGCCTGAGCCCGCGGGTTCGAGACCCGCCTGGGCAGCGAGACCTCATCTCTACAATAAATCAAAAAATCAGCCGGGCATGGTAGCGCATGCCTGTAATTCCGGCTACTGGGAAGGGTAAGGTGGAAGGATTGCCAGAGCCCAGCAAGTCGAGGCTGCAGTGGCTGGGAACAGCCACTGCACTCCAGTCTGGGCGACAGAGTGAGACTCCAACTCAAAAAAAAAAAAAAGAAAGAATAAAGCCTCCAAGAGATGTATGATTATATCAAGAGGCCAGACCTATGCCTGATTGGTAGCCCAGAAGAAAGGGAAATGGAGAACACCTTGGAGCAAGTATTCCAGGAGGTTATCCAAGAAAACTTACCCCATCTTACCAGAGATGTAACCATCCAAACACCAGACATACAAAGAACCCCCGCAAGACATCAAATGAGAAGACCAATCCCTAGACATGTAGTAATTCACCTACACAAAGTAGGCACAAAAGAAAAAATCCTAAAGGCAACAAGAGAGAAAGGTCAGACAATCTACCGGGGAAAACCAGTCAGAATAGCAGCAGACCTATTGGCAGAAACACTACAAACTAGAAGGGACTGGAGTCCAGTATTAAAAGTCCTCAAAGATAAACATTTCAAACAAGAATTTCCTACCCAGTCAAGCTCAGTTTCATCAGTGATGGAGAAATAAAATCCTTCCCAGACATCCAATCCCTAAGATTATGCAGCTTCCAGACCAGCTCTACAGGAGATGCTTAAGCAGGTATTAAGCACAGAAGAAAACAACAACACAAAGAATGACCACACAGTTCCTAAGAGAATAGCAGAACACAGAATTGACAGAGAATACATCATGACTGCAAACTTGAAAACACACACATACATCAACCCAAAAGCTAAAAGAAAACAAATGAATACGAAAAAAATGTTACAAGAACCTCACAACAGGGATAAACAATCACATTTCAATAATCAGCCTGAATGTGAACAGACTAAATGCAGACTGAAAAGACACAAAATGGCAAACTGGATTAAAAACTATGACCCAATAATTTGCTGTATTCAAGAAACTCATCTCACCACAAGGGACACACACACACTCAAAGTTAGAGGACGGAAAACAAGTTTCCAGGTGAATGGATCATAAAACAAGGCAGGAGTTGTGATATCAGACAAAACAACCTTTAAGTTATCAAAAATTTTAAAAAGATACAGAAGGACACTACATTATGATAAAAGTTTCAATCCATCAACAAGAAATATCCATCCTAAACATATATGCACCCAACACAGGAGCACCAGTGTTTATAAAGCAATTACTAAGTAAACTAAAAAAAGACATTGACTCTAATATTATAGCTGGAGACTTAAATACCCCACTAATGACCCTAGATAGATCATCAAAGCAAAAAAAATGAACAAAGAGATCTGGAACCTCAATTTGACGCTCAAGCAAATGGACTTAATAGATACCTACAGAATGCTCCACCCAACAACCACAGAATATACATTCTTCTATTCATTACCACATGGAATGTACTCCAAGATTGATCATATCCTCTGCCATAAATCAAGCATAAACAAATTTCATAAGATTGAAATACTACCATGCACCTTCTCAGGCCACAGCGGAATAAAACTAAATATTAATACCAACAAAATTCCCCCAAAACCCACAGACATGGACACTAAACAGCATGATGCTGAATGACTACTGGGTCAATACAGAAATTAAAACAGAAATTAAAAGATTCCTGGAAACAAATGAAAATGAAGAAACATCCTACCAAAACCTCTTGGATGCCATGAAATCAGTTATAAGAGGGGAATTTATATCTGTACAAACACACATCAAGAAAATGGAAAGATCACAAGTTAACAGCCTAACAAATCACCTAAGGAAGCTGGAAAGACAAGACCCCTAAAACTCTAACTTTAGTAGAAGAATCTAGATCTCCAAAGTAAAAGCCCAAACATGAGATATAGAAGATAAAAATATCATAGGAAAAAAATCACCAGAACAAAGGGCTGATTCTTTGAAAGAATAAACAAGATTGATGGACTCCTAGCCTGAATGATCAAGAAGAAGAGAGAAAAAGCCCAAATAAACAAAATCAGAAATGCAAAAGATCAAATCACAATTGACCCCAAAGAAATACAAAAGATTATCAGAGATTACTATGCACACCTATAAGAAAACAAACCTAAATGAAATGGAGGACTTATTGACATGATATAACCTCCCAAGGTTGAAACAAGAAGACACTGAGACACTAAATAGACCACTAACAACCCAGAAAATTGACTGCATCATAAGAAAACTACCTATAAAAAAAAAAGCTCTGGGTCAGCAGAAGTCTACAAAACATACAAGGAGGAATTGATACCAATCCTACTGAAAGTATTCCAAGCAATTGAGAAAGACGGAATTCGCCCCAAATCATTTTACAAAGCTAACATCACACTGATACCCAAACCGGGTAAAGATCCAACAAAAAAGAGAACTACAGGCCAACATCCCTAATGAACATAGATGCAAAAATTCTAAACAAGATTCTAGCAAATCGGATCCAACAACACATCCTCCACCATCACCAAGTAGGCTTCATCCCTGGGATACAGGGCTGGTTTAACATCTGCAAGACCATAAATGTTATTAAATACATCGACAGATGTAAAAACAAGAACCACATGATTATATTATTTGACGCAGAAAAAGCTTTCAATAAAATTCAGCATCCCTTCTTGATAAAAAACCCTCAAACACCTAGGCACAGAAGGAACATACCTCAAAATAGTAAGCACCATCTACGATAAACCCACAGCCAGCATATTGCTAAACAGACGGAAACTGGAAACATTTCCCCTGAAAACTGAATCAAGACAAGGCTGCCCATTCTCACCCCTCTTGTTCAACATTGTGTGGGAAGTCCTAGCTAGAGCAATTAGACAAGAGAAGGAAACCAGGGGTATCCAAATAGGAAAAGAGTAAGTTAAGTATCTCTCTTTGCTGATGATAATTGAAAATGTCAACTAATTATCAGTATTCTTCCCATAAAACACAATTTAGTACCAGGAGATAAAAGAACTCCTTCTTTAAATAAAATTATGTGTCCTTTTTTTCAATTAAAAACTAAATAAGGCCAGGTGCGGTGGCTCAGCCTGTAATCCCAGCATTTAGAGAGGCCGAGACGGGAGGATTGCCTGAGTCCAGGGCTCAAGACCAGCCTGGGCAATTTGGTGAGACCTCGTCTCTACAATAAATCACAAAAACTAGTTGGGCATGGAGGTGTGCACCTGTAGTTCTAGCTAACTAGAAGGCTGAGGTGGAGGGATCGCCTAAGCCCAGAAGGTTGAGGCTACAGTGGCCATGAGCGTGCCTCTGCACTCTAGCCTGAGCAACAAGAGTGAGACTCCAACTCAAAAAAAGAAAACAAAAAAACTAAATAGTCCAAAATATCTTCCTTCTGGCCTTAATGGCAGGATCTGAGAGCAAAGTTATACGTTTAATTAGAGTAACATTTCTACATGTTTTCCTTTCTAATACGTTTCTGCTGTTTAAAAAAGTGCATTATTCCTGTAACATGGTTTTTAAAAATATCAATGGAAGGCTTTGAGTAAAGAGCAAACTTCTCGCGATGTAAGATTATATTTGTAATACAAGAGTAGGGAAGGCATGGTCAAGTAGACAATATCATTTTGAAGGTTTTAGAGATTATTATAAAACCTCCAAAGAAAAATGTCAGTAAAAAAACTTGACAATATCACTACCTTTTACTTCTAACGCAACACAGATGTAAAAATTAACATTTTACAATTACCTAATATAAAACCACTATGTGATTTTTTGCAAAGGCAAAAGATAATTCAGAGTCCAAAGTGTCAGTTACAGGTAAAATTTTTGATAACTGTTTCTTAAGTGCTGATGGTTAACAAAGGCTAATTATCTAGACTGAGATTTTATGCAGTCCTTTTGCTTCTTGGTAGAATAATTATACAATAACACTACAGATCTGTCCATTTCAGTTATCTCAGTCTGAGAGCCACTGTTCCACCCATTAGAGGGTAGTGTTGTTAAAAGTTACGTCAATTAAAAAATCATTTGCAAGAAGACAGCCCACAGATTGGCAAAAGATATTTGCCAACTGTATATCTGACAAAGGCCTAACATCTAGGATCTATAAGAAACTCAAACTTACCAAAAAGAGAAAAAAAGTAGCCCCATTTAAAAGCATGAATGGCAAAAGATATGAACAGACACTTTTCAAAAGACATATAAGCAGCTAACAGATACATGAAAAAATGCTCAGCCTCACTAATCATCAAAGAAGTGCAAATTAAAATACACTAAGATACCACCTAACTCCAGTCAGGATGGCCATCATCAATAACTCAAAAAACAACAGATGCTGGAGAGGATGCGGGGAAAAGGGAACACTTCTACACTGTTGGTGAGAGTGTAAACTAGTACAACCTCTGTGGAAAACAGTGTGGCGATTCCTAAAAGATCTAAAAATCAACCTCCCATATGACCCAGCAATCCCCCTTCTGGGAATATAGCCAGAAGAACTCAAATCATTCTACAAAAAAGATAACTGTGCACGCATGTTTATTGCAGCACTATTCACAATAGCAAAAACATGGAACCAACTGTGCTGCCCACTGGAAGTAGACTGGATTAAAAAAATTTGGTACATATACACAATGGAATATTACACAGCCATAAAGGACAAAATTATGAATTTTGCAGCAACTTGGATGGATTTAGAGTCTGTAATACTCAGTGATCTATCACAGAAACAAAAAACTGAGTACTACATGTTCTCACTCATAAGCAAACTCTCAACAATTATCATAATACTGTAAGAAAGGAATTGGCAGTAATGGAAAACTTCTAGGAGAGGGAGTAGCGGGGTAGGGAGGACACACTTCACCAATAAGGGTACCTGATCTCAAACCAGGTGACATGGGGACCAAAGTGAGGCCCAAACTTTACCTGTACAATGACCATTTGCATACCTAACCCTGAATTGTACCCCACATCTTTAAAATAAAAATTAAAAAACATAAAAAAATTTAAAAACCATTTAAAACTGTTTTTGCTTATATATTATCAAAACATTATTATTACTATTATTATTTTATTTTTTTTATTTTTAGTTGGAATCTCACTCTGTCACCCAGGCTGGAGAGCAGTGGCAAGCTCACGGCCACCCTGGCATTGACCTGCTGGGCTCCGGCGATCCTTCTGCCTCAGTCTTCCAAGTAGCCAAAACTACAGGCATGTGCTACCACACCTGGCTAATTTTTTTATTTATTGTAGAGACAAGGTCTCGCCAAGTTGCCCTGGCTGGTCTCAAACCCGAGGGCTCAGGCAATTCACTCGCCTTGGTCTCTCAAAGTGCTGGGATTACAGGTTGAGCCACTGAGCCCATCCCATTATTATATTTTAATACTAATTTGCTCCTCAGTAACACGGGTAAACAAAACTTTGGCATAAATATCATATTACATTTATATCATAAATACCAGATTGTATAAAATCAGAGTAAAAAAACTGAAACCCACTTCCCTACCAGAATCAAAGCTTTTTCTATTACTTGAAATAGATTATTGTTTATTTTCCTACATCATTATTTATATTACTTTAACTGGACTTTATGAGCTTCCCTGTTTTCAGAGCACAGAACTTAATATTTATCTTTCAAAAACCTAAAATTCCATTTATTTGATCTGGTCAAAATTACTAGTTTTTCCAGTAAAACTACAGTAAATTATTAGTGTTTTTGTTTGGATCTTTTTAGTATTGGAAAAGATAGAGAAGACATGCCAAAAGTTAACAGACGGTCAATAACATAGTCTTTTTTGTCTTATGTTTTGTAAATAGTAAAGGATTTCCACACATATTTTGCCACTGAGAATTCTATTTGCTGGAATGCTGGAACAAATTTTTACTTCTACAGAAGATGATGTAATCACCTAGAAACTTCTCAAAATACAGATATTTGACATTCCCTTTCAAACCACAGATGTTCCCAGAACAAAAGGGATTAAATTAACTGACATCAGAGCAAAAATCTTCTTTCATTTTGCATTCAAGATGGCTTTAAGGTAAACATAAATTGTTGATTTCCCTTGCAGGAGTCTTCAAAATTCAGATTTACAATAATGGGTAGAAAATGTCAGCATAATTATGAAATTCTCAAAATAGTAAAAATTTTCTATTTGTTAAACTATGAAATAAAAATCTTCAACAGTTAAGACTTGTCTCTCAATATACAATTTTTTGTTTTTAAAAGGGTTACTAAACAATTTTCCTTAAAGGTAAAGACTAGGCCAAGCGCAGTAGTTCATGCCTGTAATCCCAACTCTTTGGGAGGCCAAGGTAGTAGAATCGCCTTAGCCCAGTAGTTCAAGACCAGCCTAGACAACATAGAGACCTTGTCTCTACAAAAAAATAAAAAAATTAGCCAGGCATGGTGGCATACAATCGTAGTCTTAAGTACTAGAGAGGCTGAGGCAGAAGGATCACCTGAGTCCAGTTCAAGGCAGTGGTGAGCTGTGATCAAGGAAGGAAGGAAGCTGCCATCAAGGAAGGAAGGAAGAAAGGAAGGAGGGAGGGAGGGAGGGAGGAGAGAGGAAGGAAGGAAAGGCAGATTGTAGTCATTGTTCTGTGGAATTCCTTTTTCACTATGTTGATTTTTGCTTTTGTTGTTGTTGTTGTTGTTGCAGTCTCACTCTTGTCGTCCAGGCTGGAGTGCAGTGGCACGTTCACAGTCACCACAGCCTCAACCTGCTGCTGGGCTTAGAAGATTCTTCTGCTTTACCCTTCCAAGTAGCTGGAACTTCAGACACACACCACCACGCATGGCTAGTTTTTGTGATTTATTGTAGAGACAAGGTCTCACCAAGCTGCCCAGGCTGGTCTCACTAGGTTACTTTAAAACACTCACAGATACACATACACAAACAGATACATACACATTGCATACTTTGCCAAGACTGAATAAATTTTTTCCGGTTTTACTCAGTCTTCTAGTGCTTCTAATGCTACTTCTGCTGTCATTTATGGTGTATAGAGTATGGTTGTGCTGTTCTAAAACATCCAATAAAGCTACTTTTAATAGCTATAAAACTAAAATGTTTTAAAAATCAGTTTGGAATGTTTCAAAATATTTAGTTTGTTTTTTTTAAAGTTTGTAGATCATCATCTAACAGTAATTTATTTTGACTTGTTGGAAAGAGTACACTGATTCTGTAGGTTGGATATTTCTTCAAAAGGTCCATTGTAGATACAGAAATTTTTCAAAAAGTCTTCCAAAACACTGAACACATGAAATTGTTTTATATATTTCTTAATAGCACCCAAATCTGGAGAATTTAGATACTTTATGACAGTAAAAACATCTAAAACCTTGCAATAATCCCTGATAAAATCTGTAATCTTAAACATTGTTTTGTTTTTTTTTTAAAGAAGGGGTCCATTGTTTTAGACATGAATTAGATTCTATGATAGAATGGAAAATTAGTTTAAGCTTAACTTAAAATTAGGGTTAATTTCAATGTTCAGAAGCACTGTAAATCGTATCTCAAAACAAGACTATCTAAATTAGGTTCTGCAAATTCTTACAACCCATTTGTGTCCCTTGAGGATAGCTATGTCCATGAGTAAAATAAAAATAATATTATGGCAAATTTAAATTTTCTTCATGTCTTCTGATGGGTTTCAGGACTCTCTACCTCAAAATATAGCACCTTGGAATTTGAGGAAAATAGCTGAAGTAGGAAAGTCTCAAAGACCTTCTCCCAGTCTTCTTCCCTTAAGCAAGCCAAAAATGAAATCTCTGACTTTCCCCTAAAGTAGGTCATAAGATAATGAGTCCAGAGGTACCCTCCATATACCTGGAGGAAAGGAACAACCATAACCTCAGACACAGAGATACCAGTCTCTGAACAAACAGGCCTTGCTAAGTTTCCTCCAGTTTATTATCATTAGATAAGATCTCCTTTGTCCAATCATACTTCTGCATGACTATCCACTCTTTATCAAACCTAGCATAAAAATATACAGGTTTCCCTGTTTCTTTGGATCTTTTTTTTTAGATTAGAAAATATAGTTTATTTAAAAACTAAATTACAAAGAGAGAGAGAGAGGAGATTCACCTCCCCAAGGTAGGAGAGGGGGCCAACACTTAAGAAAACATGGCCTGATCATAGCTCAAAGAGCACATGGCCACCCATAGCTTAGCAAGGCAATGGCCTGGGTCTTCATTTCTAAAGGCTCCTTGCCATATAGAATTTTTATTAAATAAATGTGTGTACTTTCCTCTTGTTAATCTGTCTTTTGTTATGGAGGTCTGAGTCACAAACCTAGCAACAGGCAGGGAAAAAAATCTTTGCTCTCCTTATTGGGGCAGAAGGGCAGGTGGCAGTATATGGCAGAAGCAGAAAACCAGGATATGCGTAGGGTGATATGTAAATTCAATATATGAAAGACATATGGTGTTGCCCAAAAAACAGTAAGAGTATCAATGTATTCTGTCCAGATTTCATTAATATTTTTTTGCTATGACAGCGATAATCTTTAGAATTTTTTTTGAGTACCTCCTAAAATGCTTGTTAAAATCTATGTACTCCTTTGCATAATTTTTGTGGCTGACAACTAAAATCTCTCATAATAACTTAGTTTCAAATGATGTAATTCTGTCATGGGGGAAATATTAGTAATTTCCTGAAAATGATTACTTTTTATTATTTATTTATTTTGATTTGGGGTCTCACTCTGTCACCCAGGCTGAAGTGCAGTTGTACAATCACAGCTACTTACTGGGCTCAGGCATTCCTTCTGACTCAGCCTTCCAAGTAGCCGGAACTACAGGGGCACATTACCTGCCTAGCTAATTTTTTATTCGTTGTAGACACAGGGTTTCACCAAGTTGGTTAGGCTGGTCTCTAACCCCTGGTCTCAGACAATCCTCTCTCGCCTCCGCTTCCCAAAGTGCTAGGATTACAGGTGTGAGTGAGTCACTGTATCTCGCCAAAAAGGACTATTTTTTAAAGTTATTCAGTAGAATCTAAATACCATAATGATTTTGATGTCTATCATCGACTTTAAAAAGTACGTGGCCGGGCTCGGTGGCTCAGCCTGTAATCTCGCGCTTTGGGAGGTGAGGTGAGTGGATTGCCTGAGCCCGTGGGTTTGAGACCCGCCTGGACAACTTGGCAAGACCTCATCTCTACAATAAAATTTTTAAAAAATCAGCCGGGCATGGTAGCGCGTGCCTGTAATTCCAGCTACTTGGAAGGCTGAGGTGGAAGGATTGCCGGAGCCTAGCAGGTGGAGGCTGCAGTGGCCAGGAGTGTGCCACTGCATTCCAGTCTGAGCGACAGTGAAACTCCCACTCAATAAATAAATAAATAAATAAATAAAAATATGGCCAGGAGTGGTGGCTCACACCTGTAATACCAGCACTTTGGGAAGCTGAGGTGGGAAAATTGTTTGAGCCTAGGAGTTTCAGACTAGCCTGGGCAACATAGCTAGACCTTCTCTCTACAAAAAAATTAAAATATTAGCCAATATGGTGGTGTGCACCTGGAGTCCCAGCTTCTCGGGAGGCTGAGGTGGGAGGATCACCTGAGCCCAGGAGATCAAGGCTTCAGAGAGTTATGAACATGCCACTTCACTCCAGCATGGATGACAAAAAAGAAATATATAAATAACAATACATAAATAAGTAAAAGTAAATAATCCTTTGAAAAATCTGATCAGTTAAAAAAAGTCACAAATAAACATAAGGGCTGAGAAAAAGGATATTACAACAACAAATTTAGAGATCTTTTAAATTGTGCTACAATTAGATATAACTTTATGTCAGTATACTTGAAGATTAAAAAAAATGGACGATAGTCAAAGAAATAGAAATTATCACAATCAACTCAAGAAACAATTCACAGCAGATATTTTTAAGATATTTTTACGAGTAGCCAATATAATTACATCAAGCCCATATGATTTGCAGGGAGATGCTACTGAACTTTCACTGAATACAT
>NW_007251354.1:566662-612297 GCF_000164805.1 Carlito syrichta | reverse complement strand
AAAAAGTGCATGAACAAAATATTTTTTAATACTTGAAAATTGTACATTTTTTTCTTAATCTTACTTTTCATTCCATTCTCAACAAGGGTGGAGTCACTAGAGGTGGTGGTGGGAATTTTGCTTACCAGGGGGCACTTGGCAATGTCTGGAGACATTTTTGATGCCACAACTGGAGGAAGGGTGCTACTGGCATCTAATGGATGCCAGAGATGCTGCTAAACATCCTGTGAAGATTATAACAGTCCTCAACAACAAACAATTATCTAATTCAAAAAATGAATAGTTCTAAGGTTAGGAAACCTTGTCCTAGAGTGATACTTTTAAGTTTTAATGTGAAACTCTTTTATCACATTATATTTCTCTATAATAAAAATATTTATATAGTTGACAGAAATATAAATTTCCCATAACATAAAGATCTGTGTAAAAATAATGTTCCGGATTGAGTTACTGCAATTATTATTCATAGATGTTAATCTAAACAACATGATTAAACAATCACTATTAAATATAAAAAAGTGAAAACTATGTTTGTTATTTTAATTAGTTATTGTATCTATGGATAAATATTACTAATTGTGAGAATAGGACAGAATTCAGTACAAAGATATTTCTATGTTCATGAGAGCTGAAAAACCTTCACAAGTAGATGGAAAAGAAGTTCTACTGGAATGACACTCAATTCTGTGAGCTCCTTCTAAGTTATACTCCTAAGTTACACAGTGATCTATTTTTAAAAGTTATTTTAATGATTCATCAACTAATAACTTAATTAGAGTCTCTTTAAACATTGTTAAAGCAAGAAATTTGAAACCGATTAATTTGTAAAGGCTTTGTTACATAGTCATTCAAGGCATTTGCTTTCTCAATACTTACAGCTATCAAGAGAGATGTTTAAACCTCTACTTTACCAGAGTCCAAATTAGACCTTATTCGATGAAAGGTCTTTGGAAACATCTCTTACTTCAATATGAGAATACAACTTCACTTACCAGTTAGGGTTTTTGGGAGCCTAACGAGGCATTTTGTAATTAAAGAAGTTATTTTGAAAAATCTGTATTAACTATAACCACGTCTGTTTAGTCTGTCATGAAGATTCAAGCATGGATACCATTAAATATCTAAGCTTAACTGCCTAGGTCTTAGAAACTGTATCAGGAGTTTTGTGAAAATTAAATTCTCAAGAAAGAAAATGGTCCAAATGACTAAAGTTCTCTCCATTACTCCCTTACCTCTTAGATACTCTGTACTGTGCTGTGGTCAATTTTCCAGTCTCAGGGTCATGTACTGTAGCTCGGCTCAGCTACAAAAAAAGAGAAAGGACAAGGACTTACTCCAGTAGCAGGCAATTTGGGGCTTTTGTTTATTTTGTTTTGCCAAGCCACAGGTGATTGGAAGGGTTCAGATTGGTCTGGATGGTAGGTAATAGTTTCAAATCCGCAAAAACATTTAGAAATGTGGCATTAAGAACAGCCACTTCCAAATCAAGAGAAAATGAGTTGACAGATTTTGTTGTAGATTTATTGTCCTTTCACTTTTTTAAAAAAAATCATTTGAAGCTGTATGTAAATGATTTATAGCACTGGGTTTCACAGGAGCTTTCTCAGATCTAGAAGTTTAATGTTCTTTAAATATTTTGAAAAAAATTAGTAGTGTCCTCAAATTCATTTTTTAAAACTCTCACCAAGATAGAACAGTTTTTAAATATCTCTGGCAAAGAAAACGACAACTAAGTAATTTCTGGAAGACTGAGCTCAGATGCATAACTCTCTTTTCCATTGCCAACTTTTGAGTCAGCAAGTTTTTCAAATTAGAAACTCCAACAGGAGGAACACAGAATACTATATAATGACAATGGTATTTTATAAGACATATGAACAAATGCCAACACAATCACCATGAAGGATGATGTGAGTCTGCAGCATTTATGAATGTGAGAAAACTGCATAAGCAAAGACTACTCCCTAACCAGGCTGCTTCTTTTATTCCCCCTTTGGTAACAAAAGGGAAAAAGAAAACAAATAATCGGCCATTTCCTGGATATCTGATATTTAATCTGAAGAAAGCATATTAAAAACCAATTAAAGGTTAAAAACAGAACTTCTAGTTAAAGGGAAAGACCTGTGAAACACAAAGCAGTTTATCCATGCATTTATCCTGTTTATATACAGGATGGTGACTTGAGCTGGAGACTGAAAATGACCTACTTCCCTTAAAGGGAATAGTTCCTGTAGGATGTACAAAACACTTATTAGAGGGCAAAATATACAGCATACACATCTCTTACCTTTTGCTAATTCTGTAATGTACCGTCTCCAAGTCTCCTGTTATTGGGTTTGAAATGGTGGCTCGCCTCAGCTGTGAAGCCAACCATCAAAATATTTGCATTACAAGACAAAAAATGAATCACATTTACCCAATCAGTCAGAATTCTGGGGTTTTTACAAAGGAGGCTGAAAAGAGAAAATATCTCCATATACTTCCAGTCACCTTGTGCTGAGCTTTGAAAGCCAGTTAGTTTTTTAGGTTTATGTATTTTTTTAAAATTATTTAGTTTTTGTTTTGAGAGTACACAAACAAAAAAGATTGGAAATTAAATTTCTTTCAATGGTTAGAGGATGTGACAGTGAGACAAAGAAATTTCTGTAATTTGAAGCCTATTTCGTAGTCACAAGACTGGCTATTTGCAGTTAATAATCCATTCCAAAACTTTTTTACTTTAATTTTTTTTTTAATGATAGAACTGTTTGCCAGGGTTAGTGTCTAAAATTTGTTTTAATGTCAATCTTTTCTTTCTTCAAGATATTCACTCAGTAACATATATACAGTGAAATAATTTTGGACAGAGCACAAAGGTAGATTAAAAGAGCTCATGAGAAAGAGATGACAGCCTAGATAATGACTTTAAACTTCTTTTAAAAGATAGAAGGATAATTCTGAGGGTAATTAAGAAATCAAATTTTATTGCCATTAAATGTATTGATAAAAAAAGTCCAAACTGAGCAATCTCCTTTGAAGACTGAAGCCTTCGAGCCTAGAGAGATGTAAGACTTGATCTCCAAGCTGAAATGAATTCTTAATTCCTTTGAACAGCACCCATACATACTAATATTAGATGAGTCTTTTGCATTTATAATGAAATATTTAGTAAAAAAAAAGTACCAACTGAAAAAGTAATAAAACTTTAAAAAAATTCTAAGTTTATTTTGCAGTACAGATATCCAGATAATGCAAGTCTTTATGACATAACAAGGGTTAGCAAACTATGGCCCACAGGCCAAATTCAGCATGCCACCTGTTTTTGGAAATAAATAAATTATTGTAATATAGCCACACTCATTCACATATTTCCTTTGGCTGTTTTTGCACTACTGTGGCAGAGGTGAGTAGTCATAACAGAAATATGGCCTACAAAGCCTAAAGTCTTTATAGAAAAAATTTGCCAATCCCTGTGTAGTAAGAGAACAAAAATATGCCTAGTATTCATTTAACAATCTCTTTATGAAAGTGATGGTAGTTTGTATTTTACTATCAAGAAGACCAAATATGTTTTAAGAACAAATTGATGGGAAAAAAGGCAAGAGCATAAAAGGTAGTCTTTCCCACATTCTCACCAAAGAAGAATTTATATGCTAAACACTAAGTGTATAGGATTGGGTTTACATTTTTTTTTCTTTTCTTTTTTTTCTAGAGATGAGGTCTCACCAACTTGCTCAGGCTGGTCTCGAACCCCTGGGCTCAGGCAATCCTCTCGCCTCGACCTCCCAAAGTGCTGGGATTACAGGGGTAAGTCACCGCGCCCACCCAGATCATTTTTCTTATTAAGATAAATAAAGTGTGTTAAAATCTGAAAATTATGATGTCACCATTTCATGTTAACATGATGCTTGTGACTAATTATATCATTCTAGTAATAATGTGCATAAAGGAGAATAAAAGTACTTCAAAAGTAGTCTCTCAGATAATAACATAGAAGGTATGAAAAAGTTGGGCTTTGAGTAGTTTGAGATTAAAAGACTCCAAAATATATAGAAAAGTTTATCATAAAGATGGTGAAAAACAACTTTATTAAGTGTAAATAAAAATCTCATCCTTGATTTTCATAATTCAGTGCTTAAATCCCAGTTGCAGGGTAAGCTACTTGCATTGATAATAAACTTAGAAAAACTGGCATGAAGACAGTTTCAATAACAACTCCATTATGTTGATGCAACAAAATCATAAAAAAAAAAATTGTGGTATTATTACCAGATCAGTTATCCTTTCTGTCATCTTATAAAGAAAAACTGATACACAGGTACAGTAAATTGAAGAGAAAAAAAGAAAAAACTTATTTACCCTTGGTTTTGCTAGGTCTTTGACAATTTCAATTTCTGCATCAGAAATTATATCATGGAAGCGAATAATACGAGGCTTGTCCCACTCATCCTCCTGTTTGGCTGGAGCCAGAATAAATTTAGGATTCCGGTTTCCATCATGGTAGCGGCAAAATAGTCTTTTTTGTCTCTGAGGAGTCTAAACAAAATTAAGAATATAATAAATATATTAGAGTAATATTTTAACACCTATTCCTATGCAGATAAGAAACAATAATCAACCTTACATATACACAGAGTATTTCTGGGAAAATATACAAAATAGGAAGTACTATGTAAATATTTTACATCAAACAGGATCTTCAGAATTTAAAAAATTTAATAATGATTATTTTCTGTGTGAGGGATAAGAGACCTTAAATTTTTTTTTAAATGGTAGGGTTTGTCTTTTAACCCTTCTCTTATCAAAATACAGTTCAAGTGTTATAAATATAAAAGAAACAATGAAAATATTTATGGAAATATTAAATGAATGCCCAGCATTGCTCTAAACATCACAAAGTAACTGGGAAGCACCCAGAAAGGTTTTAGAAGAAAAACAAAACAAAGTTTTCCTAAATACTTTGCAATTAAATGCTCATGGCAAGAAAAAAAAAGAAAGAAAAAAAATTTTAAGGGCAAAGGTGAAAATGGCTGGCTTTGAAAAACAGACAGCAAGTCATTAAATTAAAAAGCTAGATGCTTTTATTAGGGTATAAAAATATAGCAGTCAACAAAAATAAATTCCCTTTAATCATCCATGTATAATATTGACAAAATAAGTTATTTCATTTATTTTTCTCTTAATTAAGCAAGCATATCATATAAACAGAAATATGACCAGCTTAATTATTATATAAATAATGTACTAAAACTAATGATTCATGTCTATTTTCCATGCACTTTATTTATCTAGAGTCAAACCCAAGGATTTAATATCTATTAAGTCTTTTATATAATGATAAAATGAATTTAACGATTCTGAGAAAAAGAATGTTCCTTTGATTTGGGGCAGAATTGACATGTACGTGTTATATCAACAAATTGGCATAAGTGTTTTAAATCTGTTGTTCTATTTTGCTGTCTTCAAGAGTTATTAAAAGCAATAAGAAATATCTGCTTACTACTGAAAATTTGAACACTAACTAGATATTTGATGATATTATGAAACTATTGTGAAATTTTTTAGGTATGATAATGGTATTGTAGCTATTTTGTGTTCTTATCTTTAAAAGATACAAACTAACATATTAAGAATTAAAATGTAAAATGTCTAATGAATCTAACCAAATGTCACTATCTTTGTATTTACTCCCAAAGTAAAAGCAAACATGTCCCCCTAGGACTCCTATTAAACTAGGACACCTACTAACTAGTTATTATAAGTGCTAACATAAATATAATACACTATTTGCCGTTAGTGGTTAAGCTGTCAACAGTCATCAATATCAAAATGTAAATGTAGTTTCAGTTTATTAGCAGTAAAGAAAAATTCAGGGAGCTAGGCACAGTGGCTTATGCCCATAATCCAAGCACTTTGAGAGGCCGAGGCAGGAAGATGACTTGAGGCCAGGAGTTCGAGACCAGCCTGGACAACATTGTGAAACTCTACATCTATAAAAAAAATTTTTTTAATTAGCTGGGCGTATGGGCATGCGCTTGTCACTTTAACTACTTGGGAGGCTGAGGCAAGAGGATTGTTTGAGCCCAGGAGTTGGAGGCTGCAATAAGCTATGATGTCACCACTTCAACGTCAGCCTGGGTGACAGAGTGAACCCCATCTCAAAAAAAGGAAAAAAGAAAAACTTAAATACTCTTCAAATGTGTATACTTAAAAGTACCTACTCCAAAAATGCATTAATTCCTTCTATATATGCCTACAGCCAACTAAACACTATCACCACAGGATACTCCTTTAAAAAAGGAATCAATTAATATTGGGAAACAATGTATATCACATCTATAATGTGTACAGTATCATAAAAAGGCTCTGAGAAGTTGTAAGGCTAAACAAAAACCTATGTTAAACTTTGTTTAACAAATGTTTTGAGACCTGGATCCTTTTACATTTTTGGTCTAATACCTATTAACATCCTGTAGAACTGCCATTCTGAGTTATAAATACATAAATATCAATATACAATAAACAAAGGGATGGTTATAGATATATTTGGGTCTTTTATAAAATAAAAGTTAAAAGTTAAAGATAAAATCTGTTGAAAGTTTTTCTGCATTTTGAGTATTTCTTAAGTAGACCAAAGCATTTCACTAAGCAATCTTATCAAGGTTGACTAGGAGGCAAAACCATAAGAAATTATTGTATAGATGAATCTGTTATATCTCATAAATAGCATATTATTTCTACTTAAGACTGCTGAGATCTCTTTTGCAATAAATATAAGAAAAATTATCAGTTTCCTTAAACTTATTTGATCCTTCATTCTGGGAAATAAGCCTCTTTTGATCTATAAAAAGGATAATGTTACCACGAATGCATGTAATAGCATATGATTCACAAGCTTTATTTTAAAGCTGTTTGGCTAATAATTAGAACACATTAAATGAAATATCCACAGTGATGTAATATAGCATACTGTAATATTTTATGCAGTCATTTTAATTTTAATTACACAGGCTTAACTATAAAAGAACTCTCATTCTTTCTAGAACTACGTACATACACACACATTCACATACACACAATTGGCTTTTCCACTTTACCATTTTGATACCCTCCCCACGGCACAGCATTTCGTACTTCTTTCTCTCTGGCAGATAATCCACAGCAACCTCTCTTTTCTTGGGTGTGGTTTTCTGATCAGATTGGTCATCTGAAGCAGACTTATTGACATCTTTTTCTTTAGCCATTATATACTCAAAATATTTTAAGTTACCATTAGCTCTCTGATGTTCAGGATCTATTAGGAGAGAAAGAAAATGTGCCCATGAGTAAGTTTACACTTGTTTTAAAGCCTCAAAATATAGTAATATAAACATAGAAGACAATAAAGTTTATCTTCCAAACCAAGGTGACTTTGCAAGTGAAAGGAGGCACTAATAAAAATTATTAGGCCAAAACAATAGGTGTAAGCTACTACTGTCCCAAAGTAAATCAGAACATATAGTTATCCTATATAAAAACAGTTCTGGAGATGGAAACAGCTATTTATTTCAAGGTAGCAATTAGTGCTTCTGCTTTGAGAATTTATGAATCAGCCAAGGGAAATATGCTCAATTTGATGTCAAATGAATTTTAAAATCTTACTTATCCTACTTATTTTAAGCAATGGAAAATGTTTTTCTGAGACGGAAAAGTAATCATCATGGGGAAGACAGAGCATACATAGCACAAACACAACCTTTACCACAAATGCATTATAAATGTAGCCTACTTCGGGGCTGAGTAGAATTCAGTCCCAAATTTCAAGGTAAGAAGGAAAAGGGAAACTAAAGATATAATTTTCAAATAAGTTGGAATCCACTAATTGCCTCAGAATTACTAGTCATAATTTTTAGCTATCTTTTAGTAGGAGGAAAGAGGACTAAGCGGTCTGGTCCTAGAGAAAAAAAATCCAAACAACCCTTCATACATAAAAATAAAAAAGATAGAACAGTCTGTAGAAACTTCATTTGTTACAGTAACTAAGTGTTTAGAAAATCTAGCTCTAGATTGTAAAATGTTTCTTGTCCTTCAGAAACTGCTCACAATAAATGTACAATATAAGCCTAATTTTGCAAAAGAAGGGGAAAAGTGTGTTTATGCAGGGAGGAGGAGTGTATACTACAAGAAAACAAAAATGTAAGTCTCTTTGAGTGATTGGTTTATGGATGACTCTTCTATTTCTTTTTCTGTTTTAATAAATTTTCTATAATGAGTATAAAGTACTTTTTAAGTCAGGAGGAAAAAATCACTGGGAAACACTGAAAGAAAAAAAAAGGTTACTTGAACCAGTATCTCAATGTATTATTTCACCCAACTAACAAATTAACCCAATTATCAAAAGTTCATTTTCAGATAATCATCCTTTGAGCTGTTTGACTTTTCTAACATACATATATTTCCCTATTCATAAAATAATTTTTTAAAAGAGTTTCAAGTCAGGCATGGTGGCTCAAGCCTATAATCCCAGCACTTTGGGAGGTTGAGGTGAGAGGACTGCCTGAGTCCACAGGTTCGAGACCAGCCTGGGCAACTTGGCGAAACCTCATCTCTACAATAAATCAAAAAATTAGCCTGGTGTGGTAGCACATGCCTGTAGTTTCGGTTACTTGGAAGGCTGAGGCAGAAGGATCGCCTGAGCCCAGCAATCAACACTGGGGTGTCCATGGACGTGCCACTGCACTCTAGCCTGGGTGATGAAGTGAGACTACAACTCAAAAAAACAAAAACAAAAAGTATTAAAGCTTCATTATATGCCAAAGGCTGCCTGAATTTAGTATTAT
Source organism: Carlito syrichta (assembly GCF_000164805.1). Lineage (NCBI taxonomy): Eukaryota > Metazoa > Chordata > Mammalia > Primates > Tarsiidae > Carlito > Carlito syrichta. Next base: position 603,499 of record NW_007251354.1, on the reverse strand, counting down.
ATAAATTCTGAAATCTATCTCCAGAGATTATTATATAGTGAGTCTGGTGTAGAAATCAAAGAATTTTCACTTCCAGTAAGTACCCAAGTAATTCAAATGCATGTGGTCTTTGGACCATACTGGAAGAAACACTACATCTCTGTTCAAAGTACTTGTGATAAAATTCTTATAAGGTATTGCATTTTTCTAACATTTGAATATGACAAATACATTTTCAGTTTATCTATTTTAAATCACTTTATTTTTAGTATGAAATACAACAAACAACACCCTTCAAAGGAAACTAACATTTAAAATGGTAAAGTGGTAAATAAACATTTTTTGACCGAGTTAGCTAGGTTAGGTCTAATTTTGAAATTCCTTAAGAATACAGAGCAGAGAAACACAACCACTATTGTAGTACTATTAGGTGAAAAAACTCATTTACTTTGAGAATAAAGAGGTAAAGGATAAAGTGTGTTTTACAGATAAAGCTCTTCACTTACAACAAATAAAAAATACCAAAGGTATATATGGATGGAGATAGACTGATAGTTAGCTAGCTGGATGGATGGGTGGGTGGGTGGGTGGGTGGACGGACAGATGGATGGACGGACGGACAGACAGATTGATAATCCCCAGTATAACTACAACCTTAAATTAGGTCTAGATAACATACCTAGTTCAAGAAGCTTCTTTGTGAGGAAAAGTGCCTTGTCTAGGTCTCCTTGCTGGTATACTGCATAGCTCAAATAATCTAGAACAGAGACTTTATCTATGGTAGAAGCCTCGCCTTCATCCAGTTGCCTTAGTGCTTGTTCCATCCACAGTTCTGTGTGGTAATAATCTGCTTCTGTATAGGCCACTTTGCCCAACTCAAAGCAGTCCTCAGCTGTTAGAAAAGATTTGTGTTTCACTCCTATAAAAAGAAAATACAGAGAATTTTAGGAGTCTTAATACTACTCCGTATTTATTTAAGATTACCCAGTATTCAAAGTGCTATCTTGGGCAACCCCTTCGGCTTTCCTCCCACTGTGGGAGTTTTTCTGTTCTGTCAATAAATCCTGCTTTCTTTCTTTCTTTTTTTTTTTTAAAGTGAGAAAGCAGGATTTAATGAGAGGACAGAGAAGCTCCCACAGTGGGAGGGGACCCAAAGAGGTTTTGCCCCTTGCTTTAAAAAAAAAGTGCTATGTCACTTTTATTTGAACTTCAAAATAATCCTCTGAGGTAAGAAAAGCAAAAATCATCCAAATTTTATAAACAAAGGAACAATCTATAAGGTACCGTAGCTAGACAAGAATTACACAGTCGGTAATAGGGGATGTGGGACCTAGAGAACTCAAGACAAATTATCAGATATCATATACCAATTAAGTCGAAATATGCTGTTTTCTAATACAGTAGGACTCATTAACTGAAATATATCTATCTCACTCCTAACCAACAATCTGGGTAAGAGATAAATGTACAGGAAAGGCAGACCTGATCAACTGGTTTCTTTCTTTCTTTTAAATAACATTAATGATACATAATTTAAATATCATAAAGCGTAACCATTTAAAGATTACAAAAGTTCTTAGTATATTTATTGAGGTGTGCAACTATCACTATTATCTGATTATATAAAATTTTCATCACCCCAAAAATAAATCCTGTAACTATCAGCAGCCACCACCCATTACCTTCCCCATCCCACCCCAGCCCTGGACAAACCCCTAATCTACTTTCTGTCTCTACAGATGCTGCCAATTCTGGACACAATGCTACTAAGAACATCTTTATACAAATTTTTGTGTAGATATATGTTTTCATTTCTTGAGTAGATACATAGCGATGAAATTTCTGGGTCCTATGACAACCTGTACTTAACAGTTTGAAGAACTGTCAAACTGTTTTCCAAATGGCTACACCTTTTTACATTCCCACAAGCAAGAAATGAAATTCCAATTTCTCCACATCCTGCCCAAAACGTGTTATTGTCCTTCTGTTTCTTTTTTATTACAGACATTCTGGTGGATGTGAAGTCACATTTCATTGCGGTTTTGATTTGCATTTCCCTAATGATTAATGATGTTGAGCATCTTTCCATGTGCTTATTTGTCCATTTGTATTCTTTGAAGAAAATGCCTATTCACATCTTTTGCCCATTTAAAAAATTTAGTTGTCTCGTTATTATTGATTTGCAAATGTTCATTACATATTCTAGATACATGTCCCTTATCAGCTATAACATTTTCAAATCTTTTTTCCCATCCTATTAGTTGTCTTTTCACTTTCTTGTTAGTATATGTTGAAGCACAAAATTTTAATTTTGATGAGGTAAGAAAATTAGCACTTGTGCTTCTGGTATTATGTCAACTTGCTTCTGAAGTGAAACTTCTACTTTAAGAAAAGGAGATACAGGACTGTTCACATGTCAGAAATTGTAAATAGAAGACCAAAACACTTGAGAAAATATTTAGCCTCATTAGTCATTGAAGAAATACAAAATCAAAAAACACCATGAGGAAAAACATTTTAAAATAAGGGCCTACATTTATTGAGGTCTTACCATGTACCAGGCGTTTTTCATTTATTTAATCCTCAAAGCAATCCTACTGCAAATGAGGAATTAAAGTACAGAGTGATTAACTGATGTGCTCAAGGTCACAAGAGTCATAATTGGAATCTACTCAGTATGACTCCAGAAATGTATGCTCCTAATATACCATTAAATGGAAAAACTTAATAGTGGGAGAAAGCAGTAATGTAAACTGGTAGCTTTGCTTTTAAGAAACCTAGCATTATAAGACAAGAATAATATATATCCTATGACTATACTACCATAATTCAATTATTTTCTTAAAGTTTATTAATGGGGGGTTGGAGATCTTTTAAAAAAGATTTTTGTAGCTGAACCAAATAATATTACTAAAAACTATAATAAGCTAAAAGCAAAGAAATATATAGGCAGATTTGTCATTATAATAGAACAGTATTTTTCATTAAGAAAGACAATTTTAGCCAGGCAAGAAGCTGGAGCTAGATCTGAAAGAGGATGACCTTACTGAACTCCTTGCTGTGCAATACTAATGAAGACCCGATGAAATTGGAGGCCCGAAAAAATGGCTGAGAGAGACAAGAGTTTGAAGAAGTAACTGAAGAACCAAAGAGATTCACAATGCAGAAAATGGCAAGGGGATTTTCTTTATTTAAGGAGACACTGCTAATTTTGAGGCACAGAACCCGAATGTAGAGCGGTACACGAAGGTTGCAGCAGCCGTTCAGGATGCAATCCAGTGCTACCAGGTTGTCTGATGAAAAAAAAAAGAGCTACTACCCAGACATCACTGATTCATTTTTTTCAAGAGGATAGACAGAATTGAATCCAGCAAGGAACCAGAACCTGGGCCATCAACAACAGGAGTGAGTGAAATTGCAGCTTGCCCTCCATCTCCTGTTGCTGATGATCCTTCAGCTCTATCATCTCTCACCTCCTCTCCCTCCTCCAGTCAGTAACTCTTCTTGCCTGTTCACTCAATACTAGCCCCATATGACAGTTGTTGTACTGTACTACTGTACTTTTCAAGGTACTGTACTGTAAGATTAAATATATTTTCTTTATTTTTTGTTATGAATTACTTGAGTGGAAAGTATTATAAACCTATTACAGTACAGTACTATATAGCCAATTGTGTTAATTGGGTATCAAGGCTAATTCTGTTGGACTTACGAACCAAACTAAACTTAGGAATGCGCTCTCAAAACAGAACTTATTCATATGTAGGGGACTTACTGTATAGAAAAGCCAGAAAAACGTCAAACTGTTATCTTGCTGGGAGGATTACAAGTGAGTTGTTTCCTAAATATTTATACCTTTTTTTCTTTTTAAATATGGTACAACTACCATTTTTACTTCCATAAGAACAAATAAAAAATAGGAAAAACTATAGAAAGAAACACAAATAGCACAACTCTGAATGATGTGCACAGAATAACAACCATATTTCATCTTTATAAACAATAAATCAGACGAATTACTTGGAGAAGGACTTGAGTACTTTATATTGGTTTTTGTTTATACAATGTTAATTAAGTAATAGAGAATTATTTCATAAATTATGAGGGGAAGGCTTCTGATATAAAACATCTAGAAATGCTGGATAAAACAACAATTACCCATTTATACTATAGCCAAGCTCACAAGAATTAAGCAAATTTCCTGGGGCCAAAACTAAAACGGAACTTGAAACCCAGAGACGTAAGCTAAGTATGAAGTTGTGTCTACCCTGGAGGTAGTCACCAGAATTAGAAACCTAGAGGTCTAATTTTTCTCTACCAAGTAGGAGATAGGAGATAAATCTAGCCCATGCAAAGAGGCAAACTAATACTGAGAACACATAAAACAAACCCTTGAAGAACTACACTTTAAATAAATGAATAAACCTTAACTGAAAGAATAAACTGTCAGTTGGCAAAGACAAACAATAAAATAATTTATTTTTCTCAGTCTAACTATTAGTAGGAGGAAAATCCTCTATAGAATTCCACAGGCATGTTCTCAGGGAAATTTTGATCTCAAATTTACATTGTCTCCTTGGTCTGGGAAACTAAAGTCAAGAAATTGACTTAAAAAAGGTCCTGGGTTGGTAATGGCATAAGGCATTGCTTCTAGCAGAAACAATATTTATACTCTAGAAAATGTACTGTTGCCCCAGGCTTTGCAATATCCCCACAGGTGTCACCAGTTAAAGCACACACAATTCAAAATTACAAAGCAACCGGGCTTGGTGGCTCAGCCTATAATCCCGCGTCTTTGGGAGGCTGAGGTGAGTGAATTGCCTGAGCCCACGGGTTCGAGACCCACCTGGGCAACTTGGCGAGACCTCATCTTTACAATAAATCAAAAAATTAGCCGGGCATGGTAGCACGCGCCTGTAGTTCCAGCTACTTGGAAGGCTGAGGCGGAAGGATCGCCGGAGCCCAGCAGGTCAAGGCTGCGGTGGCCAGGAGCAGCCACTGCACTCCAGTGTGGGCGACAGAGTGAGACTCCAACTCAAAACAAAACAAAACAAATTACAAAGCATGTAACAAAAGAGGCCACTATGAGTAAAATCAGCAGAAATTATCAAAACCAATACTAGTCCTCTCCCAAGATCTCCAGATATTAGAGATAACAGATTAAAAATACAAACTACGATAAAAATGTTTAAAGAAATTTAAAAATAGAAAATAGGAAAAAATAGCTGGGCACAGTGGTTCACTCCTATAATCCCAGCACTTTGGGAGGCAGAGGCAACAGGATTCCCTGAGTCCAGGGGTTCGAGACCAGCCTGGGCAATTTGGTAAGACCTCATCTCTATAATAAATCAAAAAATTAGCACATGCCTGTGGTTCCAGCTACTTGTAAGGCTAAGGTGAAAGAATCACCTGAGCCCAGCAGGTGGAGGCTGCGGTGGCTGTGAGCATGACACTGCATTCCAGTCTGGGTGACAGAGTGAGACTCCAACTCAAAAAAGAAAATAGGAAAAAAACAAAACACCCTAACAAAGATAAGGCAGATTTGAGTTGGGGAAGGATTAGAACTTTCAGAAATCATAGGTATAAACAATAACAGTGAGAACTCATCGGATAAGTAAAATTGTAGATTAGATACAACTAAAAAGAAAGCAGTAAATCTAGAAGACAGAACTGAGTAAATTATCATGGGCTAAACTCCATAGAAGGCAGTAGAGAGAAAGAGAAAGATGAAATGCAACTTAAAAGCTAATGAAGGAGGCGGGAAATGGGAAGGGACTCCCCCCAAAAAAGAAAATGAGGAAAAAATAAAGCCTAATTATATCTACTTAGAGTTAAAAAGAAGAGAATAGAGAGGATATTGGAGAGACAGTGTTTGAAGACATAACTGTAGAAAATTTTCCAGAATTGAAATACATCAAACTTCAGATTTAGGAAGCACAAACAATTCCAAGTCAAACAAAGTACATATAAGGGCTTCTTAGGAATGTGTTTCTGGCTGGGCACCGTGGGAGGTCAAGGTGAGAGGATTGCCTGAGCTCAGGGGTTCGAGACCAGCCTGGGCAACTTGGCAAGACCTCCTCTCTGCAATAAAATAAAAAAATAAGCCGGGTATGATAACACACACCTGTAGTTCCAGCTGCTTGGAAGGCTGAGGCAGAAGGATCACCTGAGCCCAACAGGTTGAGACTGAGGTGGCTGTGAGCATGCCACTGCACTCCAGCCTGAGCAACAGAGTGAGACTTTGACTCAAAAAAAAAAGAATGTGTTTCAAGAAGGAAAATTCCAAAAAGGAAAGTCTGAGGTACAAGAAAGAATGATGAACAAATAAACTGTATACATACAAGTCCATCTAAATTAAAGAAAAGTGAACTATCAGATTGGCAAAAATTGCAAAGTCTGACATTTTTTGGGTAATACCATGGGAAAACAGGGACTCTCAAATATTGCTGGTAGAAATGCAAAATGATACAATCTCTGTGAAGAGTAACTGGGACATTAGCAAAAGCATCTATTCATATACTCTTTGATCCAGTGGAAACACTTCTAGAAAAACATTCCAAAGATTGCTTAGCAAAAATACAAAATAACCAATGCACAAGATTAATATATGTGTGTTTATTCTTTTTTTTTTTTTGAGTTCGAGTCTCACTCCATTGTCCAGGCTGGAGTGCAGTGGTACCCTCACAGCCACCCCAGCATCGACCTGCTGGGTTCAGGCAATCCCCTCACCTCGGCCTCCCAAAGTGCTGGGATTACAGGCTTGAGCCACTGCACCCATTCTACACAAGATTATTGACAGCTTTATTTTTAAATAGCAAAAGACTGCAGGCAAATCAGATGTTTGTCAATAGGAGCACAGTTAAACTGTGGGAGCTTACAGATAGGCGAACATGTGGAGGTTTCTGGAGAGTAGCACACCCAGGAAAGGCATGGTAGCTCCAAGTCCCTTCCCACACTCCTCATCCTGTATATCTCTTCATCTGTATCCTTTGTCAGATCCTTTATGACAAATCAGCAAACGTGTTTTCCTGAGTTCTGTGAGCCACTCTGGCAAATTAATCAAATCCAATGAGGAGACCATGGGAACCCTAATTTAAAGCTGGTCAGAGCCAGGCTTGGTGGCTCAACCTGTAATCCCGCGCCTTTGGGAGGCTGAGGTGAGTGGATTGCTTGAGCCCGCGGGTTCAAGACCCGCCTGGGCAGGCAAGACCTCATCTCTACAATAAAATCAAAATATTAGCCGGACGTGGTAGCGCGCACCTGTGTTTCCAGCTATTTGGAAGGCTGAGGCGGAAGGATCGCTGGAGCCAGGCAGGTCGAGGCTGCAGTGGCCGGGAGCGGCCACTGCACTCCAGTCTGGGCGACAGAGTGAGACTCCAACTCAAAAAAAAAAAAGCTGGTCAGTCAGAAGTTTTTAAGGCCTGGATTTCAACTGGTTAGGGGAATGGAAGACAGTCTTGGGAATGGAGTCCTTAACCTGTAGGCTCTGATGCTTTCTCCAAGTAGACAGTGTTGGAATTGAATTGGAGGATACCCAGTTAGTGTCCACTGCTTGTTGATTGCTTGGTAGGAAGAAATCCCACACCCTTAATTGGTCACAGAAGTCTTTTGTATTGACTGTTGTGTTGGTGTGGAAACAGGAAAAACAAGAATTGAGTTTTCCCCCAAACAATTGTTGTCAGAGAAGTGGTATTTACTAGAATGACCCTGGCTCACAGAAACATGTAGTTTGGGAAGAGAAAGGATAAAAGGGTGTGGGATGAGAAACTTCTGATTTCTGAGTGGCTCCCTAGTCACCCATGGCATGAAAAAGCAAGTATGCTGCATTCAGTTACTAAGTTACAATGGAATTTAAAGATTTTTAGACCCAGGTCCTGAGAAGCTGGCTCACTGAATACTAAGGGTAAAAGTTACAATGGAATTTAAAGATGTTTAGACCCAGGTCCTGAGAAGCTGGCTCACTGAATATGCAAGGAAACGCCAAAGAAGCAGCAGCAAGTTAAATACACAATCCTTTGGTTATTGCTATCTGTAATAGCCAAAATGAAAGTAAAAGAGTGGTGGGTCAAATCTTGAGGCTGGATCAAGCTAAGATGTGAGTTTATCTGAGCTCAGGCCACTAGCCTCAAAACCACCCTCAGGGAAAATTATGCAGGGACAATAGAAATACCTCTAACATTTGTAGTTACCAAGAAAGTAGTAAGTGTGGGGGAAAGGTAAGACCATGTAACAAGGGTACCCATGTAACCTTACTGCTCCAAATCAAATCTTGAAACCAGAGAGTATAGTGTGAAGGAACTGTTTCATTTGGTGGATCACTATCATCGGCTTCTTGTGAAACCTTTACTAAAATGGATCATAAGAGTAGTTAGTTTAGCAGCATTACCTTTGTTTTTAATTTTATGTACTTATTTTTTTTAATTTTTTTTCTTTTCTTTCTTTCTTTTTTTTTTTTGGAGAAAGTGTCCCACCATGTTGCCCAGGCTGGTATTGAACTCTTGGTCTCAGGGGAGCCTCCTGACTTTGACACTTGAAGATAATTCATTTCTCTGCCTCTCAAAGCACTGGAATTACAGGTATGAGCCATCATGCCCAGTCAGTATCTTTGGTTTTAAATGCTAGAGAATGGAAAAGGATGTCTGGGTTGATGTAGGACCCATAGCTCACTATGGAACAACTGCAGATGGCTATATATAATCCAGACACAAACGTTTTTTCTGAGGGAATAGCCAGCCTGATGGACTGGATAAAAGTAAGGTCTGTTTACCTTGAGAAGGATGACTTCCCATCACCCCCTATAAATAAAAGATAGGGGCCAGGCTCGATGGTTCATGTTTGACTTCTGATTAATCTCAGTCCCATGAATGCTTCCGGATTTCTACTTTATTTACTGTCCTTTGTGTAAGAACATGTACTCACTAAATATTCTGCCTTTAGATCAAAGCAACCCTAATACTATTGCACAAATTACAGGCTGTGACATACACGGTATTCTTGACTGTTCTGGAAGGTTGCCTTTAACTGTCCATATAGAACATTTACACCCTTTCCCTGTGGTATGTAAGTCCTGAGTCTGAAGAGTAATGGTGTGGAGATCTACCTGTCCTGCTGTCACCTAAGACTATGCTTCTGTCTGTAAGTTTCTCCCAATAAATCACTTTTTACTGATAAAAAAAATACAAACCGTGGAACCTCCACAAAATAGGGTAATAACATTTAACTATAAAAAGAAATGAGGATTTCTATATATATGAAGTGATAGCTGTGACACACCAATAGATTAAAGCACCAAAGTACAGAACAGTATTTATAGTACTCTACCTTTTATGTATATGTTGAGGGGAAACAGAAATATATATACATTAGCTTATATTTTTAAAAACTAGTAAAAATGGTTGCATATAAGAAGAAGGAAATAGGTTGAAGAATATAGAAATGAAAGTGAGACTTCTTTAAAGGCACCTTATTAATATAGCTTGTACTATGAAAAAATATAGAAATTTTATACAATTAAAAACAATAAATCAAAAGAAAGAGGACACTCCCTAAAAATTTAAGAAAAATACTGAAGTAAATGAACCCAACTACATATGCTGAGGCTATAACCACAGAGAAATGAATTATTTCAGTTGTCTTTAAAACAATATTTTAGCCTAGGCAACATAGCGAGACCTCATATCTACAGAAAAATGGAAAAATTATCCAGGCGCAGTGGCGCACACCTGTAGTCCCAGTTACTCAGGAAGCTGAGGCAGAAGGATCATTTGAGCCCAGGAGTTCGAGGCTATAGTGCACCATCATAGAAAATACAAAGAAGTAATTCTGTTAATGTCATTAGGAACCTAGATTTTCAAAACAAAAGAAAAGAGATGTAAGTATAAACTCTATAGTCTTCAATTTGAATTGAAATTAACAATATGAACTTGCATATTTCCTGTCTCTGTCCATGCCCAAAAAAATAAATTCAGCCGGGCTTGGTGGCTCAGCCTGTAATCCCAGCACTTTGGGAGGCTGAGGTGAGTGGATTGCCTGAGCCCGTGGGTTCAAGACCCGCCTGGGCAACTTGGCAAAACCTCATCTCCACAATAAGTCAAAAATTAGCCAGGCTGGTAGCGCACGCCTATAGTTCCAGCTACTTGGAAGGCTGAGGCGGAAGGATCGCTACGTGGAAGGCTGAGGCGGAAGGATCGCCGGAGCCCAGCAGGTCAAGGCTGCAGTGGCCAGGAGCGTGCCACTGCACTCTAGTCTGGGTGACAGAGTGAGACTCCAACTCAAAAGAAAAAAAAAATTCAATAGCAATAAACACTCCAAGAACCTAGTAAGACTCTGTTACTTACATGTCATCTCTTGTTAAAAGGAATCAAAGCTCACCAGATACAATGGAATGTACCTGTAGTCCCAGCTACTCAGAAGGTTGAAGCAGGAGGTCTGCTTGAACCCAAGAGTTCGAGGCTGTAGCGCACCATCATGGTGCCTGTGAACAGTCACTGCATTCCAGCCTGAGCAACACAGTGAGACCCTGTCTCTCATAAAAAAAGGGGAGGGGAGGGGAATCAAGGCTTTTTAGTGAAATGCCTAATTCCCACTCTGGAATAGAAATTATAAGATAAGCCTGAAAAATTTGTGCCAGAAAGCAGGGAAGTTTCCTTGCTATCAAAGAATAGTAGGATCTTTTCTTTAAAAAAAAAAAAGTCAATCAGAATGGCTCCCACTGGCCTACACTAGGATAATTTGAGCATCAAGGAAATAATGAATATGATAGATTGAAATACAAAAAAATATAAAAATCCATTAGTTCATAATACATAAGATAAAAATCACTGGTCATTACTGAAATTTATTAGTACATCAACTCATTATCCTGAAAACTGATAAATAAGAATAATTATAAATTTATTTTGCCTTTTCTGTATAAACTATATTTCAAGGTAACCAAATGATTCATGAAGGAATGTTCTTGCTTATAGAGTTCTAGCTAATAAAAGGAATGATGGAATGAGAAAAATCACCATTTTGCAATCCCTAATGAAGCAGTGGTTCTAGGCAACGATCATCAAAGACTGGCAAAACCACTTTATACGCAGGAATCAGGCTCTCACCAATTCAACTCCACCACAAAAAGTGTAACAAGACCTTAAGTGTCCGTTCATCAATTCAACAGAAAGTTCATAGCGCCACCTATGGAGTTAATTTAAAAACTTAACTTGAGGCCGGGGCTCAGTGGCTCAGACTATATAATCTCAGCACTTTGGGAGGCCGAGGTGAGGGGATTGCCTGAGCCCATGGATTTGAGAACAGCCTGGGCAACCTGGCGAGACCTCATCTCTACAATAAATAAAAAATTAGCTGGGCATGGTAGCGTGGGCCTGTAGTTCTGTCTACCTGGAAGGCTGAGGCGGAAGGATCACTGGAGGTCAGCAGATCAACACTGGGGTGGCCGTGACTGTACCACTGCCCTACAGCCTGGGCAACTGAGTGACTCCAACTCAAAAAAAAAAAAACTTAAGTAGATCTAAATGAACCTCAAGCTCTAATCAGTTTGCAGGTTAAAGGACAAGTTATGTACCCCAAAAAAATCAGTCAGCTCCAGGATGTGGGACATTCTGCAGAACATATGAGCAGATTTTTCCAACTAATTAATGTCATAAAAAGAAGAGGCCGGGTACAGTGGCTCAAACCTATAATCCCAGCACTTTGGGAGGCCAAGGCAAGAGGATTGCCTGAGCCTGCGGATTTGAGTCTAGCCCGTGTAACATGGTGAGGCCTCATCTCTACAATAAAAACCAAAAAAATTAGTCAGGTGTGGTAGCGCACACCTGTAGTTCGGCTACTTGGAAGGCTGAGGCAGAAGGACTGCTGGTGCCCAGCGAGTCAATGCTTGACACTGCACTCCAGCCTGGATGATGGAGTGAGACTACAAATCAAAAAAAAAAAAAGAAAGAAAAGGAATAAAAGATTTAAGATGCATAATGAAAAAATGCAACTGTAAAAAGACATCTTTGAGATCTCCAGAGAAAACAAATATTGACAGGGTATTAAATTATATTAAGGAAATACTGTCAATTTTGCTAAGTAGGACAATAGTAAGTGATTATGTAGTTTAAAAAAAAAGACCCAATCCGTTAGACATGTACACTGAATTTATGCATAAAATGGCTGCATGTGGTTGCTCATGCCTGTAATCCCAAGTTGGAAGGATCACTTGAGTGCAGGAGTTCAAGACCAGTGTGAGCAACATAGCAAGATCCTGTCTCTACAAAAAATTAGCTGGGTGTGGTGGTGCATGCCTGTAGTCCCAGCTACTCAGGAGGCTGAGGCAGAAGGATAGTCTGAGTCCAGGAGGTTAAGTCTGCAGTGAGCTGTGATCATGCCACTGCACTACAATCTAGGCAACAGTGAGACCCCAACTAAAAAAAGAAAAAGATTTTATAAATAACAATAAAAAGGAGAAAGTCATGTCCTACAGGGCTCTTTTTATGCCTTTTAAGAAAATTACATAGTTCCCTTTATAACACTAACAAAAAAAAAAGACAAGTATATGAAAGAATAATAATAGAATTAGGCAATAAAATAAATACTACTTACCCTTTGAATATATAGTTTTGAGACTAAACCAATATTATACCAGAAGTCACGCTTCCAGAAGACTAAAGTTTTTAAAAGAAACTACTGGTCAAAAACTGACTAGCCTACACTTTCTCTGATAAAATAGATATAATCTTATACATTTACTTAAGTGTATGATAATATTACAAAGGAAATTAGTAGAGAAAGGAACACAACAGTGTTTTCTTTTTTTTTTTTTTGAGTCAGAGTCTCACTCTGATGCCCACGCTAGAGTACAGTGGCATGTTCACAGTCAACCTAGCATCAACCGGTTGCGCTCAGGTGATCCTTCTGCCTCAGCCTTCCAATTACCTAGAACTACAGGCGTGTTCTACCACACCTGGCTAAACTTTTGATCTATTGTAGAGATGAGGTCTCACCAAGTTGCCCAGGGTGGTCTTGAACCCCTGAGCTCAGGCAATCCTCTCATCTCAGCCTCTCAAGGTGCTGGAATTACACACTTGAGCCACCGCGCCCAGCCAACAGTATTTTCTTTAATAAATTCTGATTGAGTATACTTCAAGGAGTCACTAAACTGGCCAGAACCACACTTAGCTATAACCTGTGTAATGGTGGTGACATGTTTTAAAACACATGCTAACAGAAAAGGAATTCAAGAGAAATAAATCAAGAGGAAGTAAAGGCATGTTTGGCTAGTGATGAGACGTCTGAAGTCTAGGAACATATGCACTAGTCTGAGGATGACCTGTTAAATTCTAAACCAAGGAGAATCCTAACATTGAAGTGTGTGTACTGGAGGATATGACCCAATACAATCAAATATTCATATCATATCATTACCTCCATTCACTATGTATTTTTTGCCCTGTCAGTCACTTACAGATAGTAACTGATTATCAGTGTAATAATCCTAAAATGAAGATTCACGTTTTGATGTTTTTCCTTTAAATAATTTTCTAGGCCAGGCACGGTGGCTCAAGCCTGTAATGCCAGCACTTTGGGAGGCCAAGGTAAGAGGATTGCCTGCTTTGAGACCAGCGTGAGCAACATGGCAAGAACTCATCTCTACAATAAATCAAAAAATTAGCTGGGTGTGGTAGCGCACGCCTGTAATTCCGGCTACTTGGATCGTTAATGCAGAAGGATGGTCTGAACTCAGCAGGTCGACGCTGGGGTGGCTGTGAGCATGCCACTGCATTCCAGCCTGGATGATGGAGTGAGACTTCAACTCTAAATACATACATACATACATACATAATTTTCTACCCCACTTTCCATTCTAGGAAAGGATAGTCAGTCTATTTGTGCTTCCCTAACAAAATATTGGAGGACTAGGTAATTTATAAAGAACAGAAATTCATTTTCTCACAGTTTCTGGAGACTAGGAAGTCCAAGATCAAGGTGCTGGCAGGTTTGGTTGTCTGGTAAGGGCTGCTTCTCCACTTCCAAGATGGTGCCTTGTTGCTGCATTCCCCAGAGAAGAGGAATGCTGGTGAAGGCAGAAGCAAAAGAGAGCTGAATGCTGCATGAAGCCTCTTTTATAAGGGTCTTAATCTCATTCATGAGGGAGGAGCCCTCATGCCTAATTGCATCTTCAAATCCTCACCTCTTAATACTATCATATTTAGCCATTAAGTTTTAACTCCTGAATTTTCAAGGGGACACATTCAAACCATAGCAGATACCAATAACTAACTTCTTAATAGTTTGACAGGACTTAGTTCATTTTGAACCTCCTATTATTTTTCAGTAATGAGAACTGGTGAACTGAGAAGATGGGTTCAATGCAGCAATTATGACTATTTCTCTCAGGGGCATGCAAAACACGTAAGAGGACAGTATGCCATTAATACATGTGGGTAGCACCAGTAATATTTTTCTTTCTTCTTTTTTGAGTCGGAGTCTCACTCTGTTGCCCAGACTAGAGTGCAGTGATATGCTCACGGCGACTGCAGCCTCAACCTGTTGGGCTCAGATGATCCTTCTGCCTCAGCCTTCCAAGTGGCTGGAACCATAGGTGTGTGCCATCACACCCAGCTAATTTTTTTATTTATTGTAGACACAAGGTCTCACCAAGTTACCCAGGCTGGTCTCAAATCCCCAGGCTCAGGCAATCCTCTCGCCTCTGCCTCCCAAAGTGCTGGGATTATAGGCGTTAGCCACAGCACCCAGACAGCACCATTAGTATTTTCTACATAATATTTACATGATATTTTTACAGGTATTCTGGCCATGTTATCTGAACTAGTATAAAAGAGATAGTAGAAGATTTTTTGCTATTCTGCTTTAGTAAAGAATCTCTGCTTGTCTTACCTATTGACTTATTAACAATATTAAAGGCAGACTGCCTGGGAATCAGTTTCTTAAAAGAAGAAAATGAAAAAGAAGTGATGCAGCATTTGTAAGGGAAGGCTGTTTCCAAAGTAGAGAACATGAGAAGAAAAAGTAAACAGGCAAGAAAACAAAGAAGAAAAGGAAGTAAGCATAATTATATGGCCAGAAAGTGACTGCAAAAAAGTTTTATACAAAAGGCAAATAGTTAGAATTTGATGAGGAAAAAAGAATAAATTGTAAATTCCTTTTGTGCAAAGGAACTGGCACAAATGACTGAAATTAACATATCAAATTGAATAGAGCAAAACAAATTTAAAGTAAACACTAAAAAGTGTCCTTTAATTTATTCTCATGATATAAACTATGATATTATAGGCAGCATAGGAAAACATTATTTAGAAGTACATTTTTATGGCTCATCCATTAAACTGGAACATGTAATCCAAAAACTCTAGTACTTCACAAGAACACTTAATGGATCAAAACTGGATTTGCAAGGGAGAAATATGTTTAAAATGCATACACTTGGGAAGTTGATGTCCTGCATCTGAAGCAGTGGTACACTCATAGCTTAGTGAGCTCCAGAGATGCCTGGAGAATCTCTTGCTTGCTATAGTTACATTATTAGCTCACCAAGGTAGTGATGCAAGTGATCAAAACAATTGAACATTCAACTTCCACCTGAAGCAAAGTGAATTTTATACATGAGACATTCTCCACATCAAAAGGGAAAAAAAAATCACAGCTAAAGTAAAGTGTATCTTTGGAAGATATGGATCTTGTATTTAACAAATCAAGACTGAGAACCACCTGAAACTAAAGGTACAACACATATACACTATAAGGACATCACTGATGTCAAAATGCATGCAACTTATCTGATTTTTTTTTTTTTTTGAGTTGGAGTCTCACTCTGTCACCCAGACTGGAGTGTAGTGGCACGCTTCCGGCCATTGCAGCCTTGACCTGCTGGGCTCTGGCAATCCTTCCACCTCAGCCTTCCAAGTAGCCAGAACTACAGGGTGCGCTACCACGCCCGGCTAATTTTTTTTAATTTATTGTAAAGATGAGGTCTCGCCAAGTTGCCCGGGTGGGTCTCGAGCCCGCAAACTCAAGCAATCCACTTGTCTCAGCCTCCCAAAGTGCTGGGGATTACAGGCTGAGCCATCGAGCCCAGCTGATTTTATATTAAAATATCAACAACAACAACAAAAAAAACATGGAACCAACCATGTTAGCCATCGAAGTTGGACTGGATAAAAAAAAAATGTGGTACATATACACAATGGAATATTATGCAGCCATAAAGAAGGACAAATATATGGACTTTGCAGCAACTTGGATGGATTTGGAGTCGACCATACTCAGTGATTTATCAAAGAAACAAAAACAGAGTTCCATATGTTCTCACTCATAAACGGACCCTGAACAATTATAATAAGAAAGCGATTGGCAATACTGGGAAACTGTCAGGGGAGGGGGAGGGGGAGGTGGGATTGGCAGTTGAGGGAAAACTGCTAGGGAGGGAGGAGCATACCTCATCAACAAGGGTACCTGCATGATCAATGTTTATATACCTAACCCTGAAATGTACCCCACATCTTTATAATACAAATTTAAGATTAAAAAAATCAACAAAGCATTTCAAAAGATAGGCCCCAAAAGGCAAAAGAAACAGACCAATCTAATCCAGGAGTAATATGGCATCAATAAAAATCCACTGAAATAAGTACTTCTCTTATTCTTTTGGTTTGGAGACAATTAAAAATACACGTCATCCTTCCCCTTCATCCCCATCATTTCACACTCAAACTGCTAAAATTTTAAAGTCTGACAAAACAAGAGTTGGCAAGGATATAAAGAAATGGGAACTCTCATACTCTATTGTTGGTGAGAGTATAAATATATGCTCTGGAGAACAATCTGGTCTCATCTGGCAAGCATGATGAAGAAGCATATACCCTATGATTTCATATATCCTAGAAAAGCATTTGTACATATTATGTACATGGCCAAAAAAAGACATAAAACAAGGCTGTGTCAAAACTTGTTTGATATAGCAAAAGATTAGACATAACCTAAATGTCTATCCATCCACAGAAGAATGAATAAATTATGTTATACAAAACCATAGCAGTTAGATGAATTTGATCATCATGGATAAACTTACTTAAAAATATAAGGCAAGTGGATGCAGTGGTTCACACCTGTAATCCCAACACTTTGGGAGGCAGAGGTGAGAGAATCACCTGAGCCCGGGAATTTGAGACCAGCCTGGTCAGCCTGGCAAGACATCATCACTACAATAAATCAAAAAAATTAGCCAGGCATGGTAGTGCATGCCTGTAGTTCCAGCTATTTGGAAGGCTGAGGCAGAAGGATTGCCAGAGCCCAGAGGGTCGACACTGGGGTGGCCGTGAGTGTGCCACTGCACTCCAGCCTGGGCGACAGAGTGAGGCTCTGACTCAAAAAATAAATAAGGTTAAAAAAAAAAAGTTTGCAGAAGGGTACACAGAGCATGATGTATTATTTGTGTAAAATTTTAAACCACAACAATATAATGGAAAATATATGTGATAAAGTATTAAAAGATAGAAGGATACACACCAAGTTCAGAACAGTCATCTCTAGAGAAGCAAGGAAGGTACACAAGGAGTCTTCAAACATACCTGTGCTATTTTATAATTAACAAAAAGTGGTTTGGAAGGGGAAAAAAGTCTAAAAACTATTTGTTTATGCTAGTATTATATTTAGCAATTCTAGGATATAACATGCTTAGGAAATTTCATTCACTCTACTTATAAAGAATTCACATGAAAGGAAAATTCAGTAAGAACTAGCCTAAAACTGTGACTTAAAGTGGAAGAGAAGTCAATCAGGAGATTAAAAAGTACACGAGAAAGAACAAACATTGCCCCTAAGATTAAATATAGCAAAATCAGGATTAAATGATATTCAACACCATTTTGATGGGAAGATAATAGTTTTAACAAAAACAAATATGGTGAACTAAATGAAAGTTTTTATCTCCCCCTAACCAAACCTGCTCCTTCTCGTGTGTTCTCTATATTATTCCCATGCCCACTCCTGTCACCCTCTCCTCAACTTTCCTGGCTAATTTTGTGTCCATTAGATTTCAATTTTTTAAATGTCACATCTTCCAGACATTCTTCCTTCATGTCTTTTATTAAGTCCAGAAATAGGTTTCCTTCTTTGTGCTCCCACAGTACCCTGAATCTCCCCCACACAAGCACTCTTCATACTATACTGTAAGAATATAAGTACTCTAAATGGCAAGGGTGGTATGTGTCTTGCTCATTCTGCTTCCCTAGTATATATAACACAATAGCTAATATTAAATAGACACATACTAATCAGTTAATAGCAATACATGTTTTTTAAGCCAGAAACCAATTTTTAAAAATAAGATTATAATCTCATCAAAAGTGTTATGGCATTTAATATTAGTAGAAACAAATAAAATTTGCTAATTTGTACATTTAGAAGTCCAAATTAATTGAACTGTATTCCAGCATAAGAGATATTTTATGAAATATTATACCATGTTTAGTTTTACTAACTGATACTTTCATCACAAATGAAGGAAGATGAGAAACAAAACATTTGATAAACAATTCATCCCACTGATTTTTCTTACTGAGAAAATCACTGCAGTATTAAGATAGAGGCAACATATTTATTTCTCCAGATGACAGTGACAGGAGATAGTAAGGGTAGTAAGCCAGGAATTCATTTAAAAAATGAGAGATGACAGAAGTATTATCATGAAATTAGATGTAATTTTTTTTTAAAGGGCTTTGCCAAAAAAAAAAGGTCAGAAAGCAGGACGTTCTGCACTATAGAACACTTTAAACATCTATGAAGACCTAACACATCTTGGCTTTTAATCATTGAACATATAAACTTTGATGAGCAATTCTCTTATAGTTTTACACAAAGCATTCAAGTAGTATCAGGTATTCTGAAGAAAAGCATTTGAAAAAAAATGAGGACTTTTTTCCTTACACACTAAAATTGTCCACTTAAGTTAGTCTCTACAAATACAAGCTTTCATAGTAACAAGCAAGAAGCATAGTCACAAATACTAAGTCCAAAGGAAAGGGGAGAGTAGCTCTTTTGTCCTCAAAGTTTATGAAACAAACTACAGTTTAAAATCTTAAAATACAAAGTATTTTTAAATTTTTTACATTAACAATGTCCTAATGAACTAAACAGAGAAGTCAAGTGATAGGTATTTTCTGGACTGGAAGAATTATCTTACCTGGCAGATTACCCTTTGAGATGGTATCTGTATCCAAATTATAAGTGTCCTGGAGACGTAGCAGAGCTTTGGCTGCCCCAACTTGATCTTCATCATTAGGGAAGTACTGTCTCTGAATAGTTAGGTTAGAGATAAAGCCTTGAAAAAGAAAAATAAAAGCCTTTGTAGACTTCCAATAAAGTGTCTTTTTTTTTTTTTTTGAGTCAGAGTCTCTGTCACCCAGGCTGGAGTGCAGTGGCATGCTCACGGCCACTGCCACTGCAGACTCAACCTGCTGGGCTCACGTGATCCTTCATCCACAGCCTTCCAAGTAGCTGGAACTACAGGCACACGCCACTATGCCCAACTATTTTATTATTATTATTATTATTTATTGTAGAGATGAGGTCTCGCCAAGTTGCACAGACTGTTCTTGAACCCATGGGCTCAGGCAATCCTCTCACCTCAGCCTCCCAAAGTGTTGGGATTACAGGCATGAGCCACTGCGCCTGGCCAATACAGTGTCTTTTTAAGGATTTTTCAAAATCTGTTTTATTATCATTTTCCACCATACCATGAAAGTTCCACATGTTCAACAACAACACAAAATAAATACGCTGAATGAAACTTGACATTTCCCTAACTTGTTCAATTTTCTCAAAGCCTTTCTAATGTTGCTTAAGTAATCTGAGGTCACTGCATAAATTATATCTGTATTAGTAGGTAAAGATCAACTAACATAATAATTGTATTTTTAGGTCAGTAGAGGTGGCTCACGTCTATAATCCCAGCACTTTGGGAGGTTGAGGTGAGAGGACTACCTGAGTTCACAGGCTTTAAACCAGCCTGGGCAACCTAGTGAGACCTCATCTCTACAATAAATTTTTTAAAAATTAGCTGGGTCTGGTGGTGGGTGCCTATAGTTCCAGTTACTTGGAAGGATGCAGCAGAAAGATCACCTGAGCCCAGCAGGTCGAGACTGCAGTGGCCATGAGTGTGCCACTGCACTCCAGTCTGGGCGACAGAGTGAGACTCCAACTCAAAAAAAAATAAGAAAAAATTTTAAATTGTATTTTTAGTTATACAACAGAGCAAGAAAACAGAGTTCCTCCACTAAGTGTGAGAAATGAACAGATTTATGGGTTTGAAAATGACATTCATTTGCAACCAATTATACTTTCAGATACTAACAGATAGTAAGTAAAATCTGTGCTCTTAAAGTTGTTATCTTCAGTCATGTACCACATATTATATAAATACGTAAATATAAAGTTTGGTGGAAATCTTTGAAGGAAAGGTTAATTATATATTTAAGTTAAGCTAGTTGATTAAAATATATTTACATCTGTTTTATTACCAAATACAGTGCTCATCAATCAAGATTTGCTATACATAAGCTGGGCACGGTAGCTCATGCCTGTAATCCCAGAGACCTGGGAGGCTGAGGCAAGAGGATCACTTGAGCCCAGGAGTTTGAGACCAACCTGGGCAACACAGTGAGAACTAGTTTCTACAGAAATAAAAATAATTAGCTGGGCATGGCAGTGTAAGTCTGTAGTTCTAGCTATTCGGGATTAAAGCAAGAGGATAGTTTGAGCCCAGGAGTGTGAGGCTACAGTGAGCTATGATCGCACTACTATACAGCACTCCATCGTGGGCAACAGAGCAAGAACACAGTCTCTCTATATGAAATCTCATCTTAATTTAAAGAGAATGAATACAAAGTATAGCAAAAACTAAACTAACAAACCAATTACTGATAAAACCAAAAAGTGTTTCAAAATTTTAATAAGTATTGTCTTTTGCAAATAAAAATTAGTTATGAGCCTTCCCTCTGTTCTCATTAACTTATAATCAACCATATGTATTATGAACGGCAAAAGGCCAGGCATTTTTACGCTAATGGAAACGTACAAACGAACAACAAGCTATAAGAGTTTAGACAAAGTTCATATCAAGCATATTTTTTAGGTCGTTCTTTTACTTTTCTTCTTAGAGACAGGGTCTTCCCATGCTGCCTAGGCTGGAATGCAGTGGCTATTCACAGGCACAATCTTACTGCTGATCAGCATGGAAGTTTTGACTTGCTCCATGTCTGACCATATTTTTAATTTTATGACCAACTCTCAGTCACAATCCCCACGTGGAATTTTTCAAGCAAGTTTTACAAGTTTTGCAGGAGACAGTAATATTTTTCATGCTCTAAAAAAACCCCAATAAGCTGCTTAAATATTCTTTTTCATAAAAAGAGAAAAAACAAGCTGGGTTCGGTGGTTCAGTTTATAATCCCACGCTTTGGGAGGCAGAGGTGAGTGGATTGCCTGAGCCCGCGGGTTTGAGACCCGCCTGGGCAACTTGGCGAGACCTCATCTCTACAATAAATCAAAAAATTAGCATGCCTGTAGTTCCGGCTACTTGGAAAGCTGAGGCGGAAGGATCGCCGTAGCCCAGCAGGTCGAGGCTGCAGTGTCTGGGAGTGGCCACTGCATTCCAGTCTGGGTGACAGAGTAAGACTCCAACCCAACAAAAAAAAAAATAAAAAAAATAAAAATATGTATCTCATGGCATTGTGGGATGACTAACAGATTAAAGTACCAAAGTCCTAAGGTTCACATTTTAAAGAACTTAGTTCACACATGTCATTATTTGAGAATAAAAATTTATATACATAGCCCTAAAAATGTTTTCAGGGTGTAAGGCATTTCCCTCTCAAGAGGTATTCACAAGTACTTGCCTTAAGTTTTTGTTTCAAGGTTTCCATCCAAAGCATAATAGTTTACTGCACTGCTTAGAAACACTAGTAGGCACCCTTAGGGTATTTCATCTACATAACTAACTCAGCTCTTTCCTTCTCACCCTCTTTTTTTTTTTTGCCACTTTTATTCAGTCAATAAATATTTGAGCCTCTATTATGTATTAAGTGTAATCCTTTTACTTCCTTAAACTCCAGACTTAGTCTTCTATGTCTAAAGTATCCAAAACACCTCAACACCCCAACTTCAATTTTACTATTTCACGTAGAAAAAGATTCATTTATTATTAGTTTGCAGTCTCAGTTTTTAAATGTATTGTCTACACTGAGTAAACTAATCCTAAGATTCAAAATACTAGGTAGGACACAGCTATCATTTCTCTTTATAGTAACACTCCCAACATTTTAAAAACTGATTGCAGGCTGGCCATGGTGGCTTACACCTGTAATCCCAGCACCTTGGGAGGCCAGGGTGGGGGAATGCTTGAGCCTAGGAATTTGAGACCAGCCTAGGCAACGTAGTGAGACCTCGTCTCTACCAAAAAAAAAAAAAAAAAAATTAGCCAGGCACAGTGGCATGCACCCGTAGTCCTAGCTACTTGGGAGGGTGAGGTGGGAGGATTGCCTAAGTCCACCATGATCATGCCACTGCACTCCAGCCTGGGTGACAGAGCGAGACCGCAACTCAAAAAAATAAAATAAAATAAAATTTGATTATAAAGATTTACACATAAATTTTTTAAATATGAAAGTAATCCTAAAATAAAAATGATTACCCTAAGAAATGAAGCTATATGCCAAAAAATGTATTCACTTTTGTAGATTTCAAAACACAAAAAATCACCAGCGTTAGTCACCAGTAGCAGAAATTACGTCTTCTTTAGTCAAATAATTCAGGATCTTTTCTTAATTTATTCAAACCAAATGCACCCAAGAAATATCTGAAAATCCAAGTTACAACACTGAACACTTGATGTTCTGGGAACCAAATTTATCACTAACTTTAATAATTCTACAGGTGGTAGCAATATTGCCTTACTCATTAGTCTTCTCGGACTTACCATCTGACATGTCCTTAAGGACCAGATTCTCCAACTCACTCCACTCAGTATTCAGACGTTTCATTAACTTGAACGCATTAACAGGATGCCCAACAAACCCTTCTGGATCTTTTGTTGCTGTGCTAGTTAGCCGATCTAACTTCTCTGCCCATCTACAAATATAAAACATAAAAACAGAGTATACATATACTTCATAAGGTAAAACTATTTAGTAAAGCACTCAAGGGGGAAAAGACTAGAGATTTTTTAGTTAAATTATATCTATAATTTCTTTTTAAATTAAAATAACAAAGACTCTTTAAAAAGCAAGATCCTGGGCAACTCCTTTGGTTCCCCTCCCACCATGGGAGCTTTTCTGTCTTCTCAATAAATCCTGCTATCAGACCAGGCTTGGTGGCTCATACCGTAATCCCAGTACTTTGGAAGGCCAAGGTGAGTGGGCTGCCTGAGCCTGTGGGTTTGAGACCAGCCCCAGTAACTGGGCGAGACCTTGTCTCTACAATAAATCAAAAAAATTAGCTGGATGTGGTAGCAAGCGCCTGTAGTTCCAACTACTTGGAAGGATCATGTGGAAAGATCGAATGAGCCCCAGCAGTCCAGCAGGTTGACGCTGGGGTGGCCGTGAGTATACCACTGCACTCCAGCCTGGGCAACAGAGTGAGACTCCACCTCAATAAATAAATAAATAAACAGGCACGTAAATAAATAAATCCTGCTTTCTCACTAAAAAAAAAAAAAAGTAAGATCCTGGCTGGGCACAGTGGCTCACACCTATAATCTCCACCTTAGGAGGGGGGAAGACTGCTTGAGGCCAGAAGTTTGAGACCAGCCAGGGCAACATAGAGCAACCCTTTCTCTACAAAAAAAAAGGTTTTTTAATTAGCTGGGTGTGATGGTGTACACCTGTAATCCTAGCTACTTGGGAGACTGAGGAAGGAGGATTGCTTGAGCCCAGGAGTTTGTGGATGCAGTGAGTTATGATCGCGTCACTGTACTCCAGCCTGGGCAACAGAGTGAGATCCTATCTCAAAAGAAAAAAAAAGGGCAAGATTCCCCTCACGGATAAGATCCAACTTGGAAGAATCAAAATACAACTATATACTCTTTGTTTTACTTTTGTTTCTCCCAAATGGTTACAATAAATGTATTAAGTTTTATCTTAGTAAAACTTGTGATTCACTCCCTCTAATAAAAGTCTAAAAATTCATTTCCCCATAGGTCCTAAGGTCAAATAACTGATTATTACAAAGTACAAATTAGCCATCCAAATTCAGTCACATGTTAATTTTAATCAACTTATACCCAATTTTTTTTTTTTTTTTTTGTCAGAGTCTCACTCTGTTACCCAGGCTGGAGTGCAGCAGCACACTCACAGCCACCCCAGCGTTGACCTGCTGGGCTCAGGCGATCCTTCCACTTCAGCCTTCCAAGTAGCTGAACTACAGACGTGTGGCACCATGCCCGGCTACTTTTTTTTTTTTTTTTTTTTTTATTGTAGAGACAAGGTCTCACCAAGTTGCCTAGGCTGGACTTGAACCCATGGGCTCAGGCAATCTTCTCGCCTCTGTCTCCCAAAGTGCTGGGATTACTGGCGTGAGCCACCACATCTGGCAACTTATACCCAATTTTTACATCCAGTATCTGAGGCCTATATTTTATAACAAAAAACTGAATAATTAGCTACTCACTAAATAAAAGACAGGAATTCTCATGTCAGGATTAACTCTGAATCTAAGTTAATAAAAAATAAATTGGTATTTGAAAAGAACTGTATCAAATAGCTAATACTAACCATACTCATCATTATAACTATACAATGGAACCAAAGGAGTAAAGGATAAATAGAATTAGAAAGTTACTCCAGGAAGTAACTTAATTGTAAGGGGGGAAAAGAAGGGTAGAAGATATTAGCAACACTTAAAATCTGTCAGTCGATTCTCTATATCCTTCCACATTCTTATCTCAATCCATGTTCTTCCATGTGAATCTTGGTCCAGACTTCACTCTCATTCTATACTCGTATTTTAACCATTTCACCTGGCTTTGTAAGACTGAAAGATGGCTTTCATTTCTATTCAAAGAATGTTTTGGCTCAAAAAAGGAAACATCCAGGTGGAATTACAATCATAAGTAAAACATTTTGCTTACTTTTTTACTTGTTCCAATTTGTCCTCTTCTGCCTTAATATAATCTTTCAGAGAAGTCACCAGATCTTTCTCAGTATGAATTAAATCAGTCATCTGACCTAGAAGGAAAAAGGGGAAGATTATCAACACTAATATTCCTCAACACAAATATTTTACAATAATTTAAGAATGATTGAGAATGCATCATTCTACAAGAAGATTTAACTGGCATGAATCAGATATGCTGGAGTCACTTTTTTTTATTAGATAAATCAAAATAAAGCCACAAACTTTTCTAATCAAGCATTTCAGTTCTAATTTTATAAGCTTAGACTATGTTGGTAAATATCTTTTCATTTACAAATTTATTTTCATATTGCAAAACAACACTACTTTCCAAAGATCATTTCTTCTTCCCTACTTCTCCCTTACTTTTGTTTCTAAGACTAATCAGAATTGAAATTGTTCAATTAAAAAACCCACACTTTAAAAAGTTTCAAATAAGGCCGGGTGTGGTAGCTAACACCTGTAATCCCAACACTTTGGGAGGCAGAGGTGAGAGGATTGGCTGAGTCCAGGGTTTTGAGACCAGCCTGGGCACCTTGGCCTGACCTCGTTGCTACAATTAAAAAAAAAAAAAAAAAAGTAACTGGATGTGGTGGTGCACACCTGTGGTTCCAGCTACTTGGAAGGCTGAGGTGGAAGGATCACCTAAACCCAGAAGATTGAGGCTGTGGTGGTGTAAGCGTGCCACTATACTCCAGCCTGGGGTACAGCTTTTTAAAAAAATTCTGGCTCAAAAAAAAAAGTTTCAAATAATCTATATTTAGTTATTTATAATAGGATGAGAGGACTCATCGTTTTACATTCTGAAATCAGGTGTCATAAATATGTAATATTTATGTTTTAGTCTGCTCTACAATTCCACAGGGTAAAACTGGTCAACACCATGAAGGAAAAATCTCATTTAAGATAGATGCATACAAGAAAACAAAAGGATACATATCAAACTATGAGGAATATTCTAGGAGGCAGGGGACATGGAGAAATTTTATATTCTACGTAATTCTGTTTTGTCTCCTTTTAACCAATATGCTATTTTATGCAGTACTGTTAAAGATTTTTTTAAAAATTATGATGTAGAAAAAAACTACTTGTGTTCACAATAAATTAAAACTAAAAAAGCAAGTTTGAACATAATATGCAGTATATTACTTGGGTATCTATGCACTGAAAAAAAGACTACGCATACTAAATTATTTGCTGGATAGACACATTAATGGATAACTTTCTTTGACATGTTTTTTCTAAATTTTCATAAGTTTCTAACCTGAATATGTATCATCTTTATAATCAGGAAAAAAGTTTAAAGAAAATACTAAATTAAGAAAAAGAGAGAGGACCTTTTAGGGGAACAGGAAGCAAACCAATGCTTCAGCCTTTGGGATTACACTGTATTTGTTTTTATTGATTTAAAACACTAAATAATGGAAACTTTTAAATGCAAAAATACCGCAAACCAAAAAACAGTAAAACTTACCAATTGACGTAAAAAAGCCTGGATGGGCCAAAGACTGAGGAACTATAATCCCTACAATTAATATATACCAGATCATCTTGGAAGACTTGATTTTGTAAGATCAAAACCTACAAAAGAGAGAGAAAAACACCCATTACTTTAAAAAAAAAAAAAAAGAGAAAGAAAAGAGTTCTTCTTTGCCCATTATTTCCATGAAAAAAGTAAAAAACTCCAAGGCTATTCATAGAATTAATATTAATTCTTATAAATTGCTTAATAATTTAATAATAGCTACCATCTTATTCTCATATAGAGTACTATCCTGATATTTTATATGAGAGAAAAAAATATGTTTGTTATTATCTGATAACTTATGCTTAAAAATTCAAGCTGAGTTTATTTTCTCCTTAGTTACTATTATAATTAAAGTAATTGAATAGGAATGGCTCTTTCATACAGCCTGATATAAGTTTTCTCTGTGATCTAGATCTAAACCATAAAACATACTGATTTATTAACTTATTTTTAAATATTAACAATACATTTTCCAGATGTTAGAATGTTGTAAAGAGATTTCAAAGCTTGTTCTATAATTTCCCTGTATAACTTAACATTTTTAAATAAATTCAATTGAAAGTTGTAGATTTTGGAATGAGAAACATGTCCTACAATTGACTGGCTGGATGCAGTAGCATGTGCCTTAGTCCTACCTACTCCAGAAGCTGAGACAGGAGGATTGCTTGAACCCAGGAGTTCAAGCCAGCCTGGGCAACAAAGCATCACCCTATCTGTAAAAAACAAACGAATAAATAAAATAAAATTGACTGTGATGACTGACTATGGTTGAACAACTCTGTGAAAGTACTAAAAACCACTGATCATGAATTTCAAATGGGTGAATTATATGGTATGTGAATTATATTGCAATGATACTGTTTTTTAGATTTGTTTTGTTTTAGAGACAGAGAACGGGGATTGTCTCGTTATGTTGCCCAGGTCGGACTTGAACTCCTGGGCTCAAGTGATTCTCCTGCCTAAGGCTCCTGAGTAGCTGGAATTTCAGGGGTGTACCACTACCCTGGTCTGTTTGTTTTTTTGAGTTGTAGAGAATTCAGAATGAATAAACAGTCCTTCCCACTTAAACCAGTAATTTATTTCAAAGGACCCAGACTTCAGTGTTTCTCTTATCTACTGCATTCTACATTAAAAAAAAAAAAAAAAAGAAAAGAAAGAAAAAAGAAAAATATCTTAACTTAGGACATAGCTGGGGCTTTCTTTTTTCTTTTTTCAACCCTGCAGCAACGCCCTTCTGTCTTTCTGCTCTATGTCCCTGGTAGCATTGTCTTTTCTAGTGAGGATTCATCAGGCAAATAAAGATATCAACTAACTAGTAAAAGGCTTTACTATGCTTTCCCAGATGCCCTGTTGCACTCTTCTCTTGCTCCTTCTCCACCACAAACATGGGCCTTATTACCTTATAGGAGAATAAGTTACCCATACAATATAGTTTGCCCTAGTAACAAAGCTCCCTTTGGTTACTCTGACTTGACACCCTGTTCCTCTTTGTGCAGGCTCCTCTGACACTTCCCATATGACCTGAGCTAAAACCAGCAGGTTCTAATCCACATTGAAAGCTCCCCATTCCACAAAAGCTAAAAAATAATCCCACTTTCCTTTTAACTTGAATCTCAATAAAAATAGATACCCACAAAAACTAGCATTCTGAAAGTAGTTCTAAATCTCCTCCCTCAAGTCTGCTGCAAACTTCCAGATACTTCCAGAATCACACAGTAGTGAAATACACTGCTCTCTTGGCTACGTTACAGCACTTTGGAGAAGGTTTCTAGAATGTAGCAGATGTAGACACTTCCTCTCCTGGGATCCTGCCAAAGCACAAGACTTTTTCAAAACTCTGGGCTGTCTAAAGAGCCTAGAATTTTCTGTTTAAACAGATTTCTGTCATAATTTTTTTCATGGATAAATGTCATTTCCAAAAAACACAAAATCATAAATGGCTGAACTTTTAACTCTGAAAGAGTTTAGATTTGTGAGATAACAGGTTATTTTTTTCGTTGCTAAAATACACTCACAAAGTTTCTTTGTAATCTCTCATTGTCCTCAAACCTCACAATGAATCAAGAACCATAAGCCTACAGAAATGACTAAAAAGAAGCTTAACACAGGATTTATCTTCAAATACAATAGCTTGAATATTTTTAAAATGCTAGCACTTACATAAAAATTCAAAACATTAATATACCTTTACTTTACATCATGCTTCAGAATAAATTCTAGATAGAATAAGCAGTTGTCAACAAAACAACATAAAACAATAACAAAAGAAAACTTATCACATCTCTGAAAGCAGAGAATTTCTAAACTTAAAAATGAGAAAATAGGGCTGGGCATAGAGGCTTGGCCTATAATCCCAGTACTTTGGGAGGCCAAGGTGAGAAGATTGCCTGAGCCCAGGGGTTCGAGACCAGCCTGGGCAACTTGATGAGAATTCATCTCTACAATAAATCACAAAAACTAGCTGAGCATGGTGGCGTAGCTAGTGGCAGCTACTTGGAAGGCTGAAGCGGAAGGATCGCCTAAGCTCAGCAGGTCAAGGCTACAGTTGCCTTGAGCGTGCCACACTGTACTCCAGACCACCGTGACAAATAGTGAGACTCCAACTCCAAAAAAAAAAGAGAGAAAACAATCTATCAAAAGTCAGATGAGATTTAAATACACAAAATAGTTTATATGTTTAAAAAAACCTATAAAATACAACAAAGTAGAAAACCATATAAAGTAAATAGACCTCTTTTAAGGAGCTCATACAAATCAGTGAGAAAACCACTACGATGCTAATAAATAAGCAGCTAAAGAATTTGGCACACCACAAAGAGAAAATATAAATAGTTAACGAAACAAAAATAAATGCTCAAACTTATTAGTAACTAATGACATAAAAAAGACACCATTTTTGCCCATCAAATAATTAAACAAATTTAACAAAGTAACAACTAAAATTAATCTAATGATGTTGTTATATGTCAAGAAACGTACAAGAAGCCTCAGTGGCTCAGCCTGTTATCCCGCGCTTTGGGAGGCAGAGGTAAGTGGATTGCCTGAGCCCACGAGTTCAAGACCCGCCTGGGCAACTTGGCGAGACCTCATCTCTACAATAAATCAAAAAATTAGCCGGGCGTAGTAGCACGCGTTTGTAGTTCTAGCTACTTGGAAGGCTGAGGGGAAGGATCGCCGAAACACAGCAGGTCGAGGCTGCGGTGGCTGGGAGCGGCTACTGCACTGCAGTCTGGGCGACAGAGGGAGACTCCAACTCAGAAAAGAAAAAAGAAAGGAAAGAAAAAAAAAAGAAATATACAAGAAACATATCCTTTAACTTGTGAAGTGAAAAAATAAGATTGGGGTTCTGGTAAGATGGCGACAGCACAGGTGAAATTGTGAGATTCTCTGAACGTGAGTTCCCAAAAAGACTCTTACTTTCCTTCCCCCACCCCCCTGCCCTCTGCCAGCTGCACCAGTCCGAGGCCCGGGACCCTCGGTCTCATGCAGGGCCAGGTATTGCGGCTCCTGGCTGCTGCTGCTCCACTATACGTGGCCCCCACCTGCCGCACGGGAATCTCAGCTCCCTCCCTGGCTACATTGTCTCACCCAGTGCCAAGCCCCCGGTCACCCAGGGAGGCTCTAGGCACCCGCCCCTCAGAGATACCAGCTCCATTTCTGGCTGAAGTACCCTGTGAGGGACCCAAAGTCACTCTCACCGCTCACCACCTGCCCTTTGGAGCTCTGGGCCCACCCTGGCTGAGGCACCCAGCATACGACCCCATGCTTGTGTAAGGGAATAGCATATCTTAAGGAGGTGCTGGGAATTCCCAGCTTCCTCCTCCACCCCAGTCTGCTGGTGGCACACCGGATCCAGCATCCAGCTGTGTAGCTGATCCCCAGTGCCTCGCATGCCACCACAGCCCATCATAGTAGATCACCCAGAGACCCAGACAAGCAGAGAGAAAGGATCCGTGAAAGAGGAGCTGCCCACCTCGGCCATTTTCCAGGCAGAGATTTGCATTGCCCTGCCCACCTACGAGCAGCCTCCACCTTGGTTCCTAAGGTAACGTCGCTAAACAGGAGACACATCCCCTCCCCTACACTGAATCAAACACAGGCAACTCAGCATCGCAGACCTCTCAGGCAGCAGGCTAAAAGAACAAACCCAAGCTGCGAGCAAATCTAGCTGCCTGCAAAGAAAGCAAAGGGGAGAGGCTGGAGATCAGAGCTGAAGAGACATTAGACAATCGGGAAAGATTCCAGGGCTAGTCTGATTTCTTATTTTGACTTTTGATTTTATCATTTTGACTGTTTGTTTTGCTCACTTTTGTTTGCTTTTTGACTTAGACTATCTGTTTGGGTTGGGGAAAACACATCAAAAGGCATGATTTTATTGGACTCTCTTTGTGTGGTTACCGGTACGCTTTAGGGAACTTTGCTTGTGTGTCTTTTTCACTTCTCTCTGGCCTTGTGTCTCTTTTTCACCTGTTAGTTGGTATGTATGTCTGTTTTCCCTCTCACTCTTCTCTCTTTCTAACTTCCTATTGACCCCCTCCTTCCTCCATTATTTTCCTTTCTCATGCCTCCTTTTGTTCCAGGGACCAAACCTACATCCCGCTGCATAGACAGATTGTAAGGCAGTGGGAAATAGGTTCCAGTATGCCAATACACCTGTTTGTGGATGCTGGAATCAGCAGATAGATTCTGAATCACAGTTTCCCCCTCAATTAAACCTCAAAAATGCAAAAAGTACAGCCCGCAGCCCATACTCCAGCCTCAAAAGTGAACAAAGTCAGAGGACCCTCATAAGGAAGAACAGGAGATTGCATAAGCGAAGCAAAAGCAATCCCACCGTCCCTGAAAAACAGAATTAAAGAAGGGGAGGGAAAGGGGGGGAGAGAGAAAAATCTACACAAATGAAGAAAAACCAAAAGAAGAATATGGGTCTCTCCCAGACCCCTGGGAGGGCAGACACAGAGAAAACTGACTCTGGAATGCAAACAGTGAAGAGCCCCCAGAATGACTGGTCCCAAACTACAAACCTAGATATCAAGATATTACTGGAGAGATTAAAAAGAATTGAGGAGAGACAAGAAGAAATTAGGAAGGAGTTGATAACTGAGATAACAGTAATAAAGAATACTGTGAACGAAATAAATAACAAACTGATAAGCATGGAAAGCAGAATTAGCCAAGCAGAAGAAAGAATCTCAGAGCTTGAGGACCAAAATATAAAACTAACCCAAACTGTTAAAAACATAGAAAATAAGCTTAAAAAGACAGAACAAAACCTTTAAGAGATGAGCGATCACTTCAAGAGAAAGAACCTAAGAGTAATTGGTCTTCCTGAAACAGAAAGAGAAACAGAAACCACCTTGGAACAAACATTCCATGAGATTATTGAAGAAAACTTCCCTCATCTTATCAGTGACGCAAAAATTCACACACAAGAAATTCAGAGAACTCCTGCAAGACAACAAATGAGAAGACCACTCCCAGACACATAATAATTCACCTAAACAAAGAAGGTATAAAAGAAAAAATCCTAAAGGCAGCAAGAGAAAAAGGCCAGATCACCTACCAATTAGACCAATTAGAATAGCATCAGATTCATCTACAGAAACCCTGCAAGCTAGGAAAGCTTGGAGGCCTATCTTCAAAGTCCTAAAAGATAAACAGTTTCAACCAAGAATAACCTACCCAGCCAAGCTAAGCTTCATCAGCGAGGGAGAATTAAAATCTTTCCCAGATATCCAATCTCTAAGAACTTACGCTGCCACCAGACCACCGCTACATGAAACACTTAAGAAAGTACTAAACACAGAACAAAAGGAAAAAAGAACAACGTTCTTCACAAGTGTACAGGAAAAAGAATAAAATACACATGAACCAACCCCAAAACCAAAAGAAAAACAACAAACCAAGAGGAACAACAACAACAACAGCTCTATAAGAACGCTATGATAGGGACCAACGCTCACATTTCAATAATTAGCCTGAATGTGAATGGACTAAATGCACCACTGAAAAGACATAGAATGGCAAAGTGGATAAAATATCACCAGGCAACAATATACTGCCTTCAAAAGACCCATCTCACTAGAAGGAACACACACAGACTCAAAGTAAGAGGATGGGAAACAAATTTTCAGGTGAATGGAACACAAAAGAAAGGAGGAATCGCATCCTAATTTCAGACAAAATACCATTTAAGCTATCAAAAATTTAAAAAGATACAGAAGGCCACTACATAATGATAAAAGGTTCACTCCATCAACAAGAAATATCTATCCTAAACATATATACACCCAACATAGGAGCGCCAACTTTCATAAAGCAGTTTCTATGAAAACTAAAGAAAGATATTGACTCTAACACCATCATAACTGAGGACTTTAATGCCCCACTCACAACCCTAGACAGATCATCAGGACAAAAAATCAGCAATGAGATCCAGAACCTCAATGTGACTCTTGACCAAATGAATTTAATTGATACCTACAGAACACTCCACCCAACAACCACAAAATATACATTCTACTCAGCACCGCATGGAACGCACTCTAAGATAGACCACATACTTGGTCATAAATCAAGCATAAACAAATTTCAAAAGATCGAAATTTTGTCATGCACTTTCTCAGACCACAGCGGAATAAAAATAAACATCAACACCAACAAGTTTCCCCCCAAACACACAAAGACATGGACACTAAACAGCATGATGCTAAACAACTCTTGGGTCAACAATGAAATCAAAACAGAAATTAAAAGATACCTGGGAGCCGGGCTCGGTGGCTCAGCCTATAATCCCACGCCTTTGGGAGGCTGAGGTGAGTGGACTGCCTGAGCCCGTGGGTTCGAGACCCGCCTGGGCAGCAAGACCTCATCTCTACAATAAATCAAAAAATCAGCCGGGCGTGGTAGCACATGCCTGTAATTCTAGCAACTCAGAAGGCTGAGGAGGAAGGATCGCCGAGCCCAGCAGGTCGAGGTTGCGGTGGCCAGGAGCGGCCACTGCACTCCAGTCTGGGCGACCGAGTGAGACTCCAACTGAAAAAGAAAAAAAAAAAAAAAGATACCTGGAAACAAATGAAAATGAAGAGACATCTTACCAAAATCTCTGGGACACCATGAAAGCAGTAGTAAGAGGGGAATTCATATCCCTACAAACACACATGAAGAAAATGGAAAGATCACAAATCAACAGCCTAACAAGTCACCTTAGGAAGCTGGAAAAGCAAGACCACCAAAACCCTAACAGGAGCAGAAGAATCCAGATCACCAAAATAAAAGCCCAAATCCAGGACATAGAAGACAAAAAGTTAATACAAAAAAAATCAGTGAAACAAAAAGATGGTTCTTTAAATGGATAAAAAGGATTGATGGTCCCCTAGCTAGACTGACCAAGAAAAAACGAGAAAATGCCCAAATAAATACAATCAGAAACACAAAAGATGAAGTCACATCTGACCCTGAAGAAATACAAAAGATCATTAGAGACTACTATGTACACTTGTATGGAAACAAACTGGAAAACCTTAAGAAAATGGAAGACTCTCTGATATCACACCACCTGCCTAGGTTGAAACAAGAAGAAATCAAGACCCTAAATAGACCAATAACAATCAAGGAAATTGACTATGTAATAAGAAAACTACCTACAAAAAAAAGCCCTGGACCAGATGGCTTTCCAGCAGAATTCTATAAGACATTTAAGGAGGAGCTGATACCAATCCTACTGAAAGTATTCCAGGCGATTGAGAAAGATGGAACCCTCCCCAAATCATTCTAAGAAGCTAACATCACATTCATACCCAAGCCAGGTAAAAACCCAACAAAGAAAGAGAACTACAGGCCAATATCTTTGACGAACATAGATGCCAAAATTCTCAACAAGATCCTAGCAAAACAGATTCAACAACACATCTCAAAAATCATCCATCATGACCAAATAGGCTTCATCCCTGGGATGCAGGGCTGGTTCAACATTCACAAGACAATAAATGTAATTAAATACATCAATAGACATCAGAACAAAAACCACGTGATAATATCATTAGATGCAGAAAAAGCTTTTGATAAAATCCAGCACCCCTTCCTGATAAAAACCCTCGAACACCTAGGCATACATGGAACATACCTCAAAATAGTAAAAGGCATCTACGAGAAACCCACAGCTAGCATAAACAGACAAAAATTGGAACAGCATAAACAGACAAAAATTGGAACCATTTCCCCTGAAAACTGGAACAAGACAAGGATGCCCACTATCTCCCCTCCTGTTCAATATAGTATTGGAAGTCCTAGCTAGAGCAATCAGAAAAGAGAAGGCGATCAGGGGTATCCAAATAGGAAAAGAGGAAGTCAAGTTATCCCTCTTTGCTGATGACATGATTGTGTACCCGAAAACCCAAGAGAATCTGTCAAAAGCCTCCTTGCACTGATAAAGGACTTTGGCAAAGTCTCAGGGTATAAAATAAATGTGCAAAAGACAATTGCATTTCTTTACACCAATAATAAACAGAAACCCAAATAAAAAACACAATCCCTTTCACAATAGCCACACAAAAAAATGAAATACCTTGGCATCTTCCTAACCAGAGATGTGAAAGACCTTTACAATGAAAACTATAAAACACTGCTCAAAGAAATCAAAGATTTCCCATGCTCATGGATTGGAAGAATCAACATTATAAAGATGTCCATTCTACCTAAGGCAATACCCATCAAACTACCAGCAACATTCTTCTCAGAGCTAGAAAAAACAATACAGGAATTCATATGGAAACATAAACGACCAAGAATAGCCAGAACAATCCTCAGCAAAAAAAAACAAAGCAGGAGGTATCACACTACCAGACTTCAAACTTTACTATAAAGCTACAATAATCAAAACAGCTTGGTATTGGTACAGGAACAGGCATACAGACCAATGGAATAGAATTGAGATTCCAGAAGCAAAACCTCAATTTCTCAACCAACTCATCTTCGACAAAGCCTCCAGCACCCACCACTGGGGAAAGGAGAACCTATTCCGTAAATGGTGCTGGGAAAACTGGCTGACCACATGCAGAAGACTCAAACAAGACCCCTATCTATCCCCATACACAAAAATTAACTCTAAATGGATCAGAGATCTAAATGTAAAACCTCAAACCATAAGAACCTTAGAAAATGCAGGACACACCCTTGTGGAAATTGGAACTGGCATCCAATTCCTGAAAAAACCCAAAACTCACAAGCCATAAGAGATAAGATAGACAAGTGAGACCTCATTAAACTGAAAGCTTCTGCAAAGCCAAAGAAACCATCAACAGAGCAGGGAGACAGCCCACAGACTGGGAAAAAGTATTTGCCAACTACAGGTCTGACAAAGGCTTAACATCTTGGATCTACAAAGAACTCAAACGCGCTGAAAAGAAAAAACAAACAACCCCATTATAAAGTGGACAAAAGACATGAAGAGACACTTCTCAAAGGAAGACATCCGAGCAGCCAACAGATACATGGAGAAGTGTTCAACCTCACTAATCATCAAGGAGATGCAAATCAAAACCACGCTGAGATACCACCTAACTCCAGTCAGAATGGCAATTATCAATAACTCAAAAAATAACAGTTGCTGGAGAGGGTGTGGTGAGAAGGGAACACTTCTACACTGTTGGTAGGAGTGCAAAGTAGTGCAACCTCTGTGGAAAACAGTGTGGCGATTCCTGAAAGCTCTAAATATCGACCTCCCATATGATCCCGCAATCCTCCTACTGGGAATATACCTTAAAGAACTCAAATCACTCTATAAAAATGATAAGTGCACACATATGTTTATCGTAGCATTGTTCACAACAGCAAGAACCTGGAACCAACCATGCTGTTCATCAAAAGAGGACTGGATTTTAAAAATGTGGTACAAACCGGGCTCGGTGGCTCAGCCTGTAATCCCATGCCTTTGGGAGGCTGAGGTGAGTGGATTGCCTGAATCCACGGGTTCTTGAACCGCCTGGGCAGCGAGACCTCATCTCTACAATAAATCAAAAAGTCAGCCAGGCGTGGTAGCGCATGCCTGTAATTCCAGCTACTTGAAAGGCTGAGGCGGAAGGATCACTGGTACCCGCTCCCGGCCACTGCACTCCAATCTGGGCGACAGAGTGAGACTCCAACTCAAAAAAAAAAAAAAAAAA
>NW_007251354.1:522945-566642 GCF_000164805.1 Carlito syrichta | reverse complement strand
CGATGGAATACTACGCAGCCATAAAAAAGAACAAATTCATGAATTTCACAGCAACCTGGATGGAACTAGAGTCTATAATACTGAGTGATCTCTCATAGAAACAAAGATCTAAGTATCACATGTTCTCACTCATATAGCAGACCTTGAACATCTACCATAATACTATAAGAAAAGGATTGACAATGGTGGGAAACTATGGGGGGGAAGGGAGGTGGGATTGACGGTAGTCAATATCTGTCTGGGGACGGGGAGATACCCCTTATCAACAAGGGTGCCTGAACAAAGCATATTTGTATACCTAACCCTTAACTGTACCCCACAATATTAAAATTAAAAATATTGATTTAAAAAAAAAGAAAAAAAAACAAGATTTAAAAATTAATATCATACAATCCTGGTGGAACCTATATCAAATGAGATTAAGTCTTTACTACGCTGACAGTTATAAAGTAATACTGATCTAAACTCCCCAAAATTAACATGATAATATGGTCATAACCATGCAAGAAAATGTGCAGAGGAAATTCATCAAAACACAGTTGTCCCTGGATAATAGAACATTAGGTGATTTTTTAAAATATGTTTTTCCCAATGTCCCATAGTATATTTATTCTTATAGTGACAAAAAAAGTAACTTCATAAAAAATAACCTAAAACATCAACTCTCATATTAAGGTATCTTAAACCTTTTAAGAAGCAGTTACTCCGGGGGTAACTATTGGGGGAAGGGAAAGGGGTACACCTCATCAACAAGGGCACCTAAAATAATGAACATTTGTATACCTAACCCTGAATTGTACCCTACATCTTCAAAATAAAACATGTTAAAGTTTTAAAAAAAAAGAAGTACTCTCTAACAAAAAAAAAAGTAGCTAACAAATACTAAAAGCTTTTGAGCATGTTCCTTTTCTAACTCTACAAGCCTCCAGATTTCTGTTTCTCTCCTTCAAAGATACTTAAGCCTTTGTGAAAGAAACCCAATATCTAGTAGTGAACTACACTGCCAGAACAGCATACTTCCCCATTCTCTTTCTTCCCACAGATGTGGCCCAGGCTGAGCTAGTCCTTGACCCTCATCCCCATGAACATAATGGCTGAGGGATGGGCATGTGAATGGTAGAAAGCAGCTCTTTCTAGAGTTGCTAAGCTCAAGGGATGTGCATTTGGAGCTGTCTTGTGACCATCTTTTCCACTTATCTAGGATCTATAAACAGGGCAAAGTCGTACAAGAGACTGGCAGTTCCAACTCCAAGGCCTTGTTCTTTGCAACTATTGCTTGAATCTATGGCTACCCCAATGATTTCTTCCTAGTCAAGTAAGGGAGCCTGAAAGTTCAGACACATGCAGCATTACTCCAAACGACCATGTCAACAAAAACTGCGTAGCAGTGGTTTTCAAACTTCAGTTACATCAGAATCACTTAACAGTCTAAGTAGTCTCGATAATTTGCACAAGATTCCAGGTGATTCTGATACTGCTGGTGTGGGGATCACACTTTAAGAACCACTGGATACAAACAACCCCCCTTGAAATCACATCTGCCTTTAAAATACATTTAATGGCCGGGTTTGGTGGCTCAGCCTGTAATCCCGCGCTTTGGGAGGCCGAGGTGAGTGAATTGCCTGAGCCCGAGGGTTCGAGACCCGCCAGGGAAACTTGGCAAGACCTCATCTCTACAATAAACCAAAAAAATTAGCCAGGTGTGGTAGCACGCACCTGTAGTTCCAGCTACTTGGAAGACTGAGGCGGAAGGATCGCCAGAGCCCAGCAGGTTGAGGCTGTGGTGGCCGGGAGCGGCCACTGCACTCCAGTCTGGGCGACTGAGTGAGACTCCAATTCAAAAAAAAAAAAAAAAAAAATTTAACTTCAACTTATCTAATGTAAAAATATAACTGAATGTCTCATTATTCTAGGGAATTGTTTTAATACTATGTCTCATTTATCCACATTCATCCAGAAACCTTAAGTGAAAAGTTAATAGGCAATCATATCTTTATCAATCACAGGTTTTTAAAACAATGGTTTCCTTATTTATGCTGTCTCACTTCCACTTATTTCCACCTTCATTCAGAAAACAGCTTGGAAAGCAAATCTTTATAGAGCATCTAAGAGTCAAGCATCCCAAAGACATTACAGTTTTATCAAAAAGAGAAAGATATAAATGTCTTCTGTTCTAAACTTCAAATCAGCTTGAAAGGGACTTTAAATGGGTCAAAGTGGATACAATCATCTTTAAAAGAAAGACAAATCTCAGAGAGCATCCCTGAGAAGACTTGCCTTAATTTAAAAAAGAGAGAAAGGGGAGGAAAAAAGAAGAAGTCAAATATCCAAAGGTAAACTTATACTGGAATAAAATGTAACTCTGTTTAACAGTATGGGTAAGTTATTGATAGTATTTTGGTTCTTGGTTGGATGGTAGGTCCATGAGTGTTTATTACATAATTTTTTGTAACAAATTTATATATTACACATTTGATATGCATGTGTATATATAGCATATATATATATTTTGAACCAGGGTCTCACTTCGTCACACAGGCTAGAGTGCAGTGGTATGATCCCAACAATCATGGCTCATGTCAGCCTCGTTCTCCTGGGCTCAGTGATATGCATATTATAGTTTTAAAACCATAAGAAAAAAAAGGATGAAAGAAATCTTACCAGAAAAACATATTCTCAAGTAGGCCTTAATAAAAATAAAATGCAAAGTGTACCATTTATTTAAAAACAAAACTTTCCCACAGCCATTGTCCAGAAAAGTCTAGTCCCATACACTCAATAGGTCAATCAAACCTGGGAACAGGTTTTGACACAGTTCTACTACACTGTAAATACAGGCAGTCCCCAACTTATGAAGGTTCAACTTATGATTTTTTAACTTTATGATAGTGTGAAAGCGATGTGCATTCAGTAAAAACTGTACTTCAAGTACTCCCACAACCATTTTGTTCACTTTTAGTATGCTATTCAATAAGTTACATGAGCTACTCAACACTGTATTGTGTTAGATTTTTCCCAACTGTAGGCCAATGTAAGCGTCCTATTCTGAGCTTTTTTAAGGTAGGCTAAGCTAAGCTATGATATTCAGTAGGTTAGGTGTATTGAATGCATTTTCAACTTAGAATAGTTTCATCTCATGATTGGTTTATCAGGACATAGCCCCATTGTCTGTATCTACAACAATGAGTCATCAGGAGTTGCTAAATTTTAAGCACAAGTTATTCAGTAAATTAGTAGGACAGAACATCTGGCAAATAATTCTATTAGTCTTTCAGTTTAACATTTTTCTTCTAAGAAAAATTTGTAACACTTAAAAATGCTTGTCTTTCCCAGACAAATCATTCAAAAATTAATAAGGCAGACTAAAGAATTCTTGATAAGAAATTTTTTTTTTTTTTTAAGTCTAGTCAAGTGAAGCAGTGGGAGTGGAGAAAAAGCAAAGGGATAAAAAAAACCATACTGTAACTGGTTGTAATTAATTAGTTGTAAACACCACTGTACTCGGACCAGCCAAGAATGCCTAATAGTCTAACCTGAGCTTTCTCAGACACTAAAAACTTTCCAGATCCTTTTAACAGTCTGTCCACACCTTGCACACTTGTTCCAAACCTTCTTTTAGAGGACTCCAGCTTTAAGTTTATTTTTCTTCATACAGATCCCTTATTCAACTGTTGGTTCTCCTGGATCTGTGTTCAGACTTTAATCTCTCTGACAGTTTCCATGGTCAACACAAACTCAGGTTCTTAATTTGAGCTATTACAATGTGCTATATATCAAGACTTGGCATGTCTTTTCATCTAAGTAGGATGTATCTTCCAAGACAAATAAGAGTGAT
Organism: Carlito syrichta; assembly: GCF_000164805.1. Lineage (NCBI taxonomy): Eukaryota > Metazoa > Chordata > Mammalia > Primates > Tarsiidae > Carlito > Carlito syrichta. Next base: position 562,807 of record NW_007251354.1, on the reverse strand, counting down.
TACTAAAAGAACTAGTTATATTTCTGTTCTCATTCCCTCTACAAATTGCCATTTGTTTTAAAACTTAACTCCTTGAATTCCAGTCATACTTCTGCTCTCAAAGAGACTGAACCAGGTGTCTAGTACTTATAATCTGATGAACAAGTGCTTATTTACCATGACAACTTTTCTATCAAAAACTCAGAAATCAGCCAGGCACGGTGGCTTACACCTGTAATTCCAGCAATTCGGGGAGCCAGAGGCAAGAGGATTGCCTGAGACCAGGGAAACATTTGAGACCAGCCTGCATAATTTAGTGAGACCTCATCTCCACAATAAATAAAAAAATTAGCCAAGCATGGTGGCATGAGCCTGCAGTTTCAGGTACTTAGAAGGTTGAGGTGAAGGATTGCCTGAGCCCAGCAGGTTGAGGCTGTGGTAGCCGTGACTGTGCCACTGCACTCTAGCCTGGGCAACATAGTAGGTCTCTGACTCAAAAACAAACAAACAAAAAACACTTCAAAAATCATGCTGGCTTCCTTTTCATACTTTTTGGACTTGATCAGTGACCCTAACTGTTGGCATAATTCCAATTGAATAACATTTCAAGATTTATATTAGAAATCAGCTCTAAATCAAGATGTTGCCCTTAACTGAAAGTGCTACACAGGCATCTTTTGGTGCTTCCAAAGCAAGTCTTCCCTGTCACAAAGAACCTCAAGATCATTCCAAAAACACACACCTCTCTTTTTGCCTATAGCGCCTTCACCATCCCTCTTCTCTTTCTTCTGAAAACTGTCCCCTTTTGCCTTTCTCTGCCACCCTATTCTACCTTTAATTCATCCTCATACTTCCAGCCGTCATGTTACATACAGCATGATACTTCTCCCTAACCAAGAGGCTATTCAAAGTTCTTTCCTGGAAATGAAACTGAGAAAGAAATGGTAGTTACTCTTTGAATGCCTAAAGTTTATAAATAAAGCTAAAAAAAAAATTAGGAACTGAATTGTATCATATAGGTCAACAAAGTGGAAGAGGAATTAATGACAACATTAAAACATAAAATGGGGCCAGGCATGGTGGCTCACACCTGTAATCTCAGCACTTTGGGAAGCCAAGGTGAGAGGACTGCTTGAGCCTAGGAGTTCGAGATCTGCCTGGCAACATAGCAAGACCTTGTCTCTACAACGAATCAAAAAATTAGCCAGGCATGAGAACACACTTCTATACTCCCAGCTACTCAGCAGACTGAGACTTAAGAATCGCCTGAGTCCAGGAGGTCAAGGCTGCAGCGAGCCATGAATGTGCTACTGCACTCCAGACTCGGGGACAGAGACTACCAACTCAAAAAAAATATTATATTTTGATGTTTGAGAGTGCTGAATGCTTTCAGGTACCATACCTCTCCCCCTTTTGTCCCACATCTGGGTAAGTCTGTAAAAAGCCCAGCCACTCTCTCCCTTGGGGTTGGTATAAAAGTTCAAACCACGTAAACCCCACACATGAGAACCATCACCAAGTTCTACCTTCCAGTCACAATAAAAACCAAAGCCACCCCCACCCCTTGTCTCTTACTTGCTTCATTCTGGACTAAATGTGAGCCCTTATCCCTGAAGAATCCTTTTGCTGTTCACTGTATGAGTAAACTTTATTCATGTCCACTGGTGCCTTTGTGTCATTTGTCCCAACATTCATATAAACTCCTGAGGAAGGGACTGCCCAGTGTACCCAAATAAAACAAAGATTCCTTCTTTTCTTCTTTGCATGTGAATATCCAACTATTCCAGACTAGCCTCTCTCTATTGAATTACCTTTATACTTTGTCAAAAATGAATCGACAATTTTTGTGTTTCTGGATTCTCTATTTTGTTCCAATGATCAGTTTGTCTATCTTTTCTCCAACACCATGTCTTAACTATTGTAGCTTTAAAATAAGTTGAAATAGAGTAGTATGAATCTTCCAACTTTGTTCTTTTTCAAAATTGCTTTAGTTTTTCTAGTTCCTTTGCTTTTCCATATAATTTTTAAATTAGCTCATCAGTTTCTGTAAGATATCCTGCTGGGATTTGAACTGGAATTACAATGAATCTATAGATCAGTCTGAGAACAGATATCTTAATACTGAATCTTCCAATTCATGAACCTGGCATAATCAGTGTTTTATAATTTTCAGCACACAAATCTTGCACATATTTTTTAAAATTAATAATCAAGTATTTAATGTTTTTGGTGCTACTAGGATGATATTTTTTCATTTTAATTCCCAATTGTTCATTCCTATTATATAGAAATACAATTGATCGTTACATATTGACTTTCTATCCTGAATTCACTTATTCACTGTAACTTTCATGAAGTCTTTAGTCTTTTGTATTTTCTACAAAGATGCTGTATGTGAATAAAGACTGCTCTTCAAAACATACCATTAAAAGAATGAAAACAAGCCAACAACTAGAAAAAAAATATTTCCCTATCACATATGATCTAGCTATTCTACTCTGGGACATTTACACAAGAGAAAAAAAAGTATAATGTCTCTCCAAAAAACTTGCACATGAATGCCCATAGAAGCTTTATTTACAGTAGTCAAAAGCTAGAGACAATTCAACCATCCATCAATTGGTAAAAGAATTTTTAAAATTATGGTATATTCATACAATGTAATACTATTCAGCAAAAAAGTATGAGCACATGACAATATGGATGAATCTCAAAATAATTAGTGAATGTAAGAAGACAGATTTCAGTCGGGCTCAGTGGCTCAGCCTGTAATCCCGCACCTTTGGGAGGCTGAGGTAAGTGGATTGCCTGAGCCCGCGGGTTCGAGACCCGCCTGGGCAGGCAAGACCTCATCTCTACAATAAAACAAAAAATTAGCCGGGCGTGGTAGCGCCTGTAATTCTGGCTACTTGGAAGGCTGAGGCAGAAGGATCGCCGGAGCCCAGGAGGTCGAGGCTGCGGTGGCCGGGAGCAGCCACTGCACTCCAGTCTGGGCGACAGAGTGAGACTCCAACTCAAAAAAAAGAAGACAGATTCCCTGCACCTCCAAAGTATATAGTATATAATTCAATTTTTTATAAAACTCTAGAAAAAACAAACTAATCATAAGTGACAGAAAGAGATTCATGGTTTCCTGGGGATGAAGGGCGGGCAGCTGAGGAGCAGGAGGGAGGGTACTCTTGAGGGAGAGGGATCTGTTCCCTATCTTGACTGTACTGACATTTCTGTCAAACTTATCAAAGTATACACTGCAAATATTTGTGATTTATTATGTGTGAAGTATACACAAAGTTGTTAAAATATATCCATTTCTTCAATGTATTAGTAATCACCTTTATGTCATAGATTAGTGTTTTATTTATCACTATCACTTTACTTAGTAGCTATGATCACTGGTCACAGTTTTCAAATATAACATTTTTTTTTAAATTCAAGCAGAGTAAATTGAGTTCTATTCTCAAAATATCTTGAGGTTAAAAGAAATGACTATAAATTCTGAAATCATGTAAACTTGAGAACGTCTTCATACAAGTTAAATATGAATAAAATCTTGCCTGGGTTAAAGAAAGGGAAGAGAGTGTCAGGAACGCAGGGCAAGAACAAAGGTCACACTTTGAGATCCTAATTTCAACAAGTTCTAGAAACAGTAAAATAAACTATTTCTTGATCATTCTTTTGGAGGAATTAGTAATCCAAATCCAGTTGATATAAGGTTAGAGTTGTAAGAGAAGTCTTGAACCTAATTTTTTTTTTGAGTCGAGGTCTCACTCTGTTGCCCAGGCTGGAGTGCAGTGGCATGACCAAGGCTCACTGCAGCCTTGATCTCCTGGGCTCGGGCAATACTTCCACCTCAGCCTCTGGAGTAGCTGAGACTACAGGCATGGGCCACCACACCTGGCTTTTTTTTTTTTTTTTTTGCTTTTTTGTAGAGATAAGATCTCGCTCTGTTGCCCAGGCTTGTCTCAAACTCCTGGGCTCAAGCAATCCTCTCACCTTGGCCTTCCAACGTGCTGGGGCTGCAGGCGTGAGCCACTGTGCCTGGCCTGAGCCTACTTGAAACCAGCTAATCAATATTTACTAAAGAGTCTCAAATAAAATGATAGATGCTCAAAAAGTGCTTAATGATCACAATATTTAAAAAATCAAGGAGAATACCTCTAGGATAATTTCTTCTCATGTCTCTGAAATCAAAGAATCAAACACTAATCTAAACTTTGTATACACATTTCCCTTAACTGAAATAATACTTAAAAATTTCAGAGAACAATTTATGGTTGGAGAGCTTGACAAATAATTTGGGCAACAGAGCTAGGTATTAAAGTGGAGAATTTTTTTTTTTTTTTTGAGTTGGGGTCTCACTCTGTCGCCCGGATTGGAGTGCAGTGGCCGCTCCCGGCCACCACAGCCTCGACCTGCTGGGCTCCGGCGATCCTTCCGCCTCAGCCTTCCAAGTAGCTGGAACTACAGGCGTGCGCTACCACGCCCAGCTAATTTTTGATTTATTGTAGAGATGAGGTCTCACCAAGTTGCCCAGGCTGGTCTCAAACCCATGGGCTCAGGCAGTCCACTTGCCTCGGCCTTCCAAAGTGCTGGGATTACAGGCTGAGCCACCGAGCCCAGCCAGAGGAAAATCTTATAAATATATATTCGGAAAAACAGACAGAAAATAGATTAAAATAGACATCTTAAATTTGTGATTAAAACTTTACAAGTTTCCATTTCTACAACTTACTCCTCAGAAACCTTAAAAAAGAATCTTCTTCCCTCAAAACTTTAAAAAGATGCCTATAGAGTCCATTCCTGTTATTGTTGCAGACATGCTTAAGAGTATGTATCATTCCTTTGTTTGGTGCATTATACAATGTTCAATGTCTTTTAATCTTATGACTTGGTAGTTGTTGACTATTAATTCTTGGGTTTTACTGAAGTTTCAAAAGTAACTCTGATTCCTGTAATGGAAGCATTTAGAGAAAACTTTGTTTAACCCACTCTGCACAGATGAGGGACAAATTCCCATATGTACCTAAAGCATTACTCAAATACCAATCCTAATACAAAAAGGTTAAATATACTCTTATCTGTGACCATGATCAATTCAGACCAAGGCCCATTAGTTCAGAAGAGAATACTCAAAACTGGCTTTAGCAGCCCCTTTCCTCCTAATAAATGGATTATTGCTCTGAAACCCAGGAATATTTTACCTCAACATTATCCCTCTCGAGGTTAGTCTACCAAAATTCCACTTTTCTTTAGTCTACCTCCTCTCTTTCTAGCCTTCAATTCCCTCCTTTTTCTAATGCCAGATCCAAAGTTCTCAAGTTGAGGTAAAAACAGACAAAATAAGGCCACATGTATAGGGAATAGGGAAAAATAAATTCATAGTTGCAGAGCATGTAAACATCTAGTATGCATTTCCATTCAGCACTTACTCAGATTTATATTGAATAAATGTTAGTTAACATGCTGGCATACCATGTAATTTTCATGTTCTATTTCTCCTATGAAACATTTCTCATCAATCTTTTGATTCTCCTACATTCTACTGGGCACATTATAAATGCTTTTAAAATGTCCATTAAATTGAGCAGAATAGTTAATTTAATACTTCTAACCAGGAAGCCTACTTTATTTCAACTCTGGATGTTGAAAATGTTTCTAATACAGTGGTAAAAATGTTATTGAGTTTTCTTTGTATTATCTCAGAGTCAGTTTAGCCAATTATCAAGGATGAAGTAATATGAACTGTGAATCAGAAAACAGACAACCTGAGTTCAAGTCCTAGCTCTGTCACTTACTGTGCTCTTGGGTAAATTACTTGACTTTTCTGAGACTCTGTTTCTTCATTTGTAAAATAGGGATGATATAAAACCACCTCACAGAATTATTTTAAGAATCAAATTATGTAGTATATAAAACAACACTTTATAAATAACAAAATGTTTTAATTGTTATCAGGTAGCTTATACAGGAAGACTTTCCAAACCTTTTTAGAGCCTAGTCTAATACCTAGAAGATTATTTTAGGAGAGGGAAAAATTACTGATGAAGAGTTTTATTATCAGTCAGGAAGGAATGCTTAAGCTCAGGAGTTCAATGCCAGCCTGGTTAATGTGGTGAGACCCCCAAATCAAAAACTGTCATGTGTTTCTTTTCCTTAAAAAAAAAAGAAAAAAAAAGCAAATGAAGTGGGAGAATTGCTTGAGGTCAGGAGTTCGAGGCTGCAGTTATGATCACATCTGTGAACAGCCATCACACTCCAGGCCAGGCAACATAAGATTCTGTCTCTAAAAATATATATACATAGAAATTAATTAATTAAAAATGCAAATGGAAAGAAAACTAGGTAACATTTACTACAGCTATACAGGTGGATAAAATAAACCACGAAAATTAGTCTTCTCTTTGTTTGACTTTTAATGGAGAAACAGCTCAAATGTCTAACAAGAAAGTAAGGCTGAGTATTCTTTTTTTTTTAAGTTGGAGTCTCACTCACTTGATTTTTTGGTAGTTTACCTATTTCCCAAATAATAGTGTTATATCAAATTAGAATACTCAACCTTGGTCGGGCGCAGCGGCTCAAGCCTGTAACCCCAGTACTTTGGGAGGCTGAGGCAAGAGGACTGCCTGAGTCTAGGGGTTTGAGATCAGCCTAGGTAACTTGGTGAGCCCTCATCTCTACAATAAGTCAAAAAATTAGCCCGGCATATGCACATACCTGTAGTTCCAGCTACTTGGAAGGCTGAGGCAGAAGGATCGCCAGAGCCCAGCAGGTCAAGGCTGCAGTGGCTGTGAGTGTGTCACTGCACTCCAGCCTGGGCAACAGTGTAAGACTCCAACTCAAAATAATAATAATAATAATTAAAAGTACACATTTTTCATCTGTTTTACCACAAAATGGCCAATGTAATTCTCCTCCTACCAAAGTCCTGGATTTCAATACTTCAAAATAAAACTCACTTCAAGAAATCAATGGAAAAGCACTATCCATCTAAAAGAGACAAAACAGTCCTTTTCTTAGTCTACGTAACTCGAAGATTCATTTGCAGGATTTAAGGCACTATGTTCCCAAACCAAACTGACATGACTTTTAAAGGTAAGTGATAACAACTCTGCTTCCCACAAGAAAAAAAAAAGGTAAAATTTGAAGCTCATGTTTAAGATTCTTAAATTACCCTCACAGGCTAAGAGCCAAAATTAAAGAAATTATAGAATGCCTATTCACATTTCAAATCAAGACAAAACATAGTCAAGGTTTTCACTTTGAGCTTCTTAGATGTTTCCTGCTTAAGGTATCCATTTTCTCTATAGAAACTTGAACAAAAATCCTATCAAAATGCTTTTTAAATTAACTTCCAATGTTCCTGCTATGCAGACTATTTCATCTGATTATTCTAGTGAAAGACTAGCCTCATTCATAAGCTACATGGGAGCCTAAAAGGGGAAATAGGAAATACGTTTCTTCTCAGAACCTTAAAAAAAAAAAAAAAAAGCAAAAAGTTGATGAAAGAACACTGCTGCCACGTCTCTCCCCCTCCCCCTTCACGTAGTGGCTACTCCATCCCTCCAGAGTGCATTCCAAGGGAAAGTCCAGGAACCACAGCTCTCGGAGAAACCAGAAACGGTTAAGTGGAAACGGGCCAGTCTCTTCAGCCTTTCAGATCAACTGCTAAAGGAGCATCCAGCTGCTTCTTCAACAATTTCTTACAGAAAACAGTGCGAAAGTCCATGCGTCTCCTCCACTCTATCCGGAACGCATAAGATGTTAGTGTCTAAAACGGAACTGCTATGTAATAGATTCGATTCTTCAGGAGAAAGTCTCATCATACTTATGGTCCCATCCTCCCGCTCCCTTGAAACAACACATCTGGGAGCCAGTCCTGGAATCTAACTCAAAATTCTCATCACAACCATGAAATTCGGAATTCGTTAGACTGATGTGGACTCCCAAAAGCAGCAAATGGGGGGTGGGGGGGAGCGACAGAGAGAGACGAGAGAGACAGAGCCAGAAAGCGAGAGAGAGAGAGAGAGAGAGAGAGAGAGAGAGAGAGAGAGAGAGAGAGAGAGAGAAGAGCTCTGGTCCCTTTAAAAAAAAATGTATGGGGGAGAACGGGAAAAGCAGAAGCAGGAGCCTAGCTTCCCCGACGACTGGGTGACCTGACAGCCAACTTCCTCTGCTCGAGCCCCAAACTCGGCGCCCGGGGCAATGTCTAGCTGCCGAGGCAGCAGCGCGGCGCGCAACAGATGGGTTCTGCCGGAACTTTCCGGGTAGCTCCATCTCCCCGGCCCGACTTTTCGCCAGGGCAAAAATGCCTGGAAAGCTCCAGCTTCAGCAGTAAGCTTTGAAATCCGCTCTCTACAGCCACATGCAAACCATCTGCGACAGTGGCGGCCCCAAGCCCATGGCCCGCCCTCGCGCTCCCCTCAGCCTTGCAGGGAGGACCAGGTACAAGGCGCGTTGGGGAAAAAAAAATCAACAGGGTGATTCCTCCCCCGGGAAGGAAAATTCAAGAAAGTCCCGGCCCGCAGGGCGGGGACCGAGGCTACCGTAGCCCCCAGGTCCAGAGGCGCACGGGGGGCAGAGGTGGGAACCGGAGCCTGGAGAGGCCGGGCGGCGGACCGCGTGGGGCGGCCGCGAGTGGCGCCGCGCAGGGCGAGGGGTCGAGTCTCCGGAGACGGTCCCGGGCGGCTGTGGGGACCTGGGGAACCCCCGCCCCAAAGGCGCCCCACCTGAGCGGGGAGCGTCGGGTCGCCTCAATCGTCCGAGAGGGACCCCAAATGCCCCAGGGCCTCAGTGTCCAAGGTCGAGAAGGCGTCTCACCTGGAAAGTGGGACGAGAGGGCGGCGCGCGCTTCAGTCCCCTGTCGCCCGCGCTCGGGCCGGCTACCTTCTCCCTCCCCTCAGCCCGCTGGCGGCGCGACTGGGCAGCAGAGGGAGCCAGTTAGCCCTTTTATAACCTCTAGGCCGCGACGGCCGCGCCACAGAGGAGGCGACGGCTGCCCCTCGCTACGTGAGCTCGATCACACCAGCGCCCCGGCGACTGCGCAGGCGCGCAAGCCCGCGCCTCCCGCCCGCCCACCCGTGGCCGGCCCGTGCGGTCCGAGGCCGAGAGGAGGGGCAGGGGCAGGCAGCCCGCCGTGGGGAGGGCTAGCGGGTCTGGGAGGTAACGCGCCTGCGCGGGCTTCTCGCCCCGCCACCATTACCGTTACCGTGGTTACCACCGGGTTTCCCCCACTCCTGTTCGGTTTAGCTCCTTAATTTCGGGGTCAGCGTCAGGCCTGGGCGAAGAAGCCACCAGCAATGAACTGTCTTAAGAAATGAGAAGAGGAACGTGAAAGTGTAGAAAATAAACAGGATTTTCCTGGGGTGGAAAATAATACAGTGCATTTAGACTTGGTATCTCAGCTGTCTTGGCCCTGAAGGTGCTTTGCCTTGCTAACCTCCCTCTCACATCTCTGAGGTCATTTTATGTTATCCTTGTTTTACCTCCCACCCTTCTACTTTATCAGTAGATTACAGACTAAGAGCTACAGAGTCAGTTTATCTGAATTCATATCCTGGCCCCATCCCGTATGACACTGGACTTGAGCAACCTCTCTGTATCTCAGTTTACTCATCTGTAAAATAGGAATGACAGTACTACCCATCTTGTGGGATTATTGTGAGAATGAAACGAGATCATGTTTGTAAAGCACGGAATGCCTCACACACAGAAAGGACTTGGTAAATATTAGATTCTGCGGTAGCATTAGTTTATGTAAGGCACCCAAAGCTGTGTTTGGTCGTAGTCGACATTTGCCTTAGTTGTACAGTATCCCTCAAACAAGAAAGCCTTACTCTTAGGGAAAAGACATCAAGATAGTTTCTCCCTTGTCCGTGAAATGAAAAAGTTACTTTCCTAAGACTTGTTATTCATTAAAAATTGTTTCTGAAGTTTTCCAGGTGTGCTAGAAAGTTTAGTAATAATTAACATTTGACTCTTATCTGGGAGGCGAGGTTGATTATATAGTTACAGAAAGAGTCAGAGAAAGAATACATTGCTAATAAGTAAATATAGTGATGTCTAAATCAGTGGTTGACAAAGCATTCACGAGGTCAAAATTATTATTATTTTTGGAGACAGGTTTCACTGTATTGCCCAGGCTGGAGTGCAGTGGCACAATCATGGCTCACTGCAGCCTCAAACTCCCAGGTGCAAGTCATCCTTCTGCCCCAACCTCCCAAGTAGCCTGGCACCACAACACCAGGCTAATTTATATTTATTTTTTGTAGAGATGAGGTCTTGCTATATTGCCCTAGCTGATCTTGAACTCCTGGCCTCAAGCCTCCCACCTCGGCCTCCCAAAGTCCTGGGATTACAGGCATAAGCCACTACACCTGGCCTAAAATTATTTTTATACTAAGATTTAATTTGCTTTTTTCACTCTAATAACAGTACATACTTGGAAGTCTGAGGTGGAAGGATTGCCTGAAACCAGCAGGTCGAAGGCTGCGGTGGCCATAAGCATGCCACTGCACTCCAGCCTGGGTGACAGTGAGACTCCAACTCAAAATAAATAAATAAATAATAACAATACAATAGAGTTTTCCAGAGACTACATGTCCTGTGATACTGCAACAGATTGGATGCAGAAGCAGATATGAGAAACATCTATTAGCCCAGACACTGACTAGATTTGCAGAGATGTAAAATAATGCTACTCTTCTCACTAACTTCTTTTTGCTTTAGACAATGCAGTTATTTTTTCATTTAAAAATATGTTATTTATGTTAACATGTAACAGATTAATTATTGTTTTTAATGAACTAATAATTACATATTTTACATATTTGTTTTACCTTCTAATATAGTAAATGTATTAGGTTATGATCCACATAAAAGCCTTTGGAGTCTTCGGTACTATTTAGGAGTGTTATGTGGTAGTAAGATTAAAGAGTTTGAGAACCACTAATCTAAGTAAATATCAGGGAGCCCTTTGATGCAAAAGGCAAAGATATCTTCTTGTTAGAAAATATTTGCCTCAAATGGAGATGTAATCAACGTATCCATGGATTCTACACACAGCTGATTCTGAAAATTGACAATTTAATCCATTATTGAAATGGCTGTAAACTCTGAGGTGGATTTACTGTGAAGCAAAGGAGGCTTCAGTTTCAGGGGCCCTCGTTTGCAATATCCCTTTTCAAGTCCCTGGAAGGGATCCTAGCAATATAGTCACATGGTTATATGCTTTTGTAAAATTTGTGAAAGTATTTAAAATGCAATCTTTAGTCCTTGGTGACTTCCCTCTACCATGTTTTTCTTGTCTAGTGTTGGAGTGGCTAGCAGGCATTTTTCAAATTTAGCTAACTTGAGTTAGAGATACATTTGGTTTGAGTTTACTGGGATGTATTTTTGTAACCCACAGTTACTTCCATGTGTAGTTAAGATAATGTCAGCTGCCCCAGTGGCTTCCAAGAATACTTCTATCATCCATTATGCCGACCCACCCAGCATTGTAAAACAAAGGTACAGGGCCAGACCTCATAGTTATTTGAATGTGTTCAGTGTGCTACACCAAAAATTATATGGATGGTAGAAGAGAAGCTGAGTTGAAATTTAGGAGGCCTGAAGCTAATCTGTGCTCAATTCTTCCAAGTTTTGATATATAAAATGTTAAAGATTTAGTATTTATCAATACCCAGCCAGAAAATTAACTTAAATTTTCCCTCAGAATTTAATGAAGACATCTACGACACACTAAGAGTGTCATCAGTTTAAAGAAAACTAGACCAGGCGCGGTGGCTCAAGCTTGTAATCCCAGCACTTTGGGAGACCAAGGTGAGAGGATTGTCTGAGTCCAGGGATTGAGACCTGCATGGGCAACTTGGTGAGACCTTGTCTCTATGATATATACAAAAATTAGCTGGACATGGTGGTGCACGCCTGTGGTTCCAGCTACTTGGATGACTGAGGTGGAAGGATCACCTGAGCACAATAGGTCAAGGCTGAGGTCATCTGAGCCCAGTAGGTTGAGGCTGCGGTGGCCATGAGCATGCCACTGCACTCCAGCCTGGGCAACAGAGTGAGACTCCAACTCTTAAAAAAAATAACAAATAAAAATAATGAAATCTAATATGTCCTGAACTCTTTTCAGTCATATATTAAATATCCTATTAGAGATTTTCCCAAAGTTGACAATACTAAACATTTATATGACATTATCAACAATAAATTGTGAACTTTAATCAAGCATATATTATGCTGTGTGAATTAGAAGACAAAGTAAAGTCTGAATTAGTAATCCAAGATTCATGGAATAAATATTTACGAAACCACCTACCTACTGTGTCCAAGATACTGCCTCATTGTCTTGGAAGATCAAACTTTTTTTTTTTTGAGTTGGAATCTCACTCTGTTGCCCAGACTGAAGTGCAGTGGCATGCTCCCAGCCACCGCAGCCTTGACCTGCTGGGCTCCTGTGATCCATCCGCCTCAGCCTTTCGAGTAGCCGGAACTACAGGCACGCACTACCACGCCAGGCTAATTTTTGATTTATTGTAGAGAGGTCTTACCAAGTTGCCCAGGTGGGTCCTGAATCCACGGACTCAGGCAATCTTCTCGCCTAGGCCTCCCAAAGTGCTGAGGTTACAGGCTGAGACACTGAGCCCAGCCAGAAGATCAAACTTTAATTAGACAATCTCTGCTTTTAAGGAGTTTATAATCTTTACTGGAAAGAATCAAAACCTATATTGTGCCAACAGTAATTCATTCATCCAATAAATATTTGCCTGCCCATACGAGTCAGACTATGCTAAGTGCTGGGTATATGATCCCTGCTGTCATAGAACTTGGAGTCCTTTGAAGGAAACCTACAGCATACAAAATTAAAATTAATAAATATGTAACTGTACATTTCAACAAGTGAAAATAATAAGGAAAAGATCAGTGTGCTATGAGAAAGAATGACAGCAGAGACATAATTTAGATTGATAACACAAGAAAAGTGTCACTAAAGAAGTGACATTTAAACTGAAAACTGCTGGGCTTGGTGGCTCAGCCTATAATACCAGCACTTTGGGAGGCTGAGGTGAGTGGATTGCCTGAGCCCGCAAGTTCAAGACCAACTCGGGCAACTTGGTGAGACCTCGTTTCTACAATAACTAGAAAATTAGCTGGGAGTGGTAGCATGCACCTGTAGTTCTGGCTACTTGGAAAGGCTGAGGCGGAAGGATTGCTGGAGCCAAGTGGGTCGACGCTGGAGTGGCCGTGAGTGTGTCACTGCACTCCAGCCTGGGCGACAGAGTGAGACTTCAACTAAGTAAATAAATAAACAAATAAAACTGAGAACTGGGTTAGCCAGATGAAGTGTGTGAATAAGAGCATTCTAAAGAAAGGGAAAGGACTGCCTGAGCCCAGGAGCTTGAGACCATCCTGGGCAACTTGGTGAGACTTTGTCTCTACAATAAATCAGAAAATTAGCCAGGCATGGGAGCACACACCTGTAGTCCCAACTATCTGGAAGACTGAGGTGGAAGGATTGCCTGAGCCCAGCAAGTAGAGACTGCGGTAGCCATGAGTTTCCCACTGCATTCCAGCCTGGACGACAGAGTGACTCCGACTAAAAAAACAGAAAAACAAAAAAAAGGAGAGAGAGAGAAAGAGATAGAATAATACAGTATATGTAAGGACCATGTAGCGAAAAACAAACCTGGTGCATTTGAGGAGTAAAAAAGAAATTCAGTGTGACTATGGTGCAGTAAGCTACTACATGAGAGGAAGCTAGAGAGGTCTGCAAAAGCTGGATCATGTGGGGCCTGTTAAATACATACTGTAACAAAAACAATGGCAAGGTATTGAAATTTTGTGGGTTTTTAAATTAGCATCTCTGTTGTCCAGACTGGAGTGCAGTGGTGGCATGACCATGGCTCACCACAGCCTCGAACTCCTGGGCTCAAGTGATCCTCCCTCCACAGCCTCCTGAGTAGCTGCAACTATAAGCACACACCACCATGCCCAGCTATTTTTAAAATTTTTTTGTAGAGACAAGGTCTCACTATGTTACCTGGACTGATCTCGAGCTCCTGGGCTCAAGCAATCCTTCCGCCTCCACCTCCCAAAGTCCTGGAATTATAGGTGTGAGCCACTACACCCAGCTCCATTAAAGTATTTTAAGCAATGGTGTAATGGTCTTTTCACTCCTCAAATACACCAGGTTTGTTTTTTGCTACATGGTCCTTACATATACTGTATTATTCTCTTTCTCTCTCTCCTTTTTTTGCTTTAACAAAGGAAAAATGCAATGTAAGAGGATGGGTTTTCCTGTGAATGACGTGTCATTGGACACAAGGATGGACCTTGGAAATAGAAGTGATGGGGACTTCCTCCTTGCTCGTGAGTAGGAACATGAAAGTAGAAGATGAGAAATTCTATACTGTAGCTGAAACTGGAAACAATTCTAGTCACTAGCATCCTAGCACTGTGGCATTTTGGAAAATGACTGCACCAAGGTAGCCAGACAACCTACATCATGTGACCTCAATAAGGATGCTCACTGTGGTAGGCAGATTAGTGACCCCCTAAAGATGTTCATATCCTAATACTAGGAACCTATGAATATATTACCATATATGGCAAAAGAACTTTGCAGATGTAGTTAAAGCTAGCAGAATAAAGGTATCAACTAACAAAATAAGAAAGTTGGGAAATTGAGCTAAATCTGTAGAGAAACCAACGAGTTTCATCCTGAACTTCATTGGGTTTGAGATGACAGAGACCTTCATAGAGTTTACATTCAATCTGCTAATTGATAGTGTCAATATGAATCAGATTTCTATATCACAGCAGAAAATGATATAATGGCTAAAACTCTGACTTTCTATCTACCAGCAGTTTTAGTTTAAAAGTAATCCATTATTTCTTTGAATTTAATGCTCTTCAACTTGAATCAACCACACATATCTTTCTACTGTTGGTTGGCAAAGCAAGGCAAGGCAACTCCCTGTGGTAGTTAGTATTGCTGACCAAATATTTCTAGGACCTTTCTTCCCAGACAGAAAGGTCAGCTCTTCTCTACCTTTTTTGAAGTTAGATATGGCCAATTAACTCATTTTGGCCAAAAAAAAGGCATGTTTGAGAGTCAGGATATGTTTCCCCATAATGCCTTCTCAATGTTGCAGTTACCATGGAAGCCCTTATTAAGATGACGTCTTTACCTGTTCTGGTACAGGAGTTCCTACAATGAACAGACCTCCAAACTCTCCACTGCCCTGACAATCTACACTGGACTAGCTTGAGTGAAAAATAAACTTCTATTACAATAAGCCACTAAAATTTGGAGTTGTATATAACTGCAGAAACAGACTCAGAGATAAGTGAGATGTCGAAACTATTAGATAAGGACTTCAAAATGACTGTGATATATATATATATATATATATATACAATTTTTTTTTTTTCTTCAGAGACTCACTCTGTGGCCCAGACTGGAGGGCAGTGGCATTACCCTGGCTCACCGTAGCCTCGACCTCCTAAACTCAAGCAATCCTTCCATGCTAGCCCCCCCACCCCTAGTAGTTGAGACTACAGGCATGCACCACCACACTTGGTTAATTTTAGTATTTTTTATAGAGGTGAGGTCTTGCTATGTTACCCAGGCTGGTCTTGAACCTGCTCTCAAGTGATTTTTCCACCTCAGTCTCCCAAAGTGCTGGGATTAGGCATGACTGTTATTAATATGTTAAAAGATTTAGCCAGAAAGGTGAACAACATGCATGAGCAAATAAGAAATTTCAGTGGGAAAATAAACACTAAAAAAGAGTCACATGAAAATGCTAGGGGAAAAAAATCCTGTGATATTCAGAATGAATAATTCTTTTGATGGATGCATTGGTGTACTCAACGTAGCTGAGAAAAGAAGGTCCAATCATCCAAACTAATATATAAAGAGAAAAAAAGAGTGAAAAACAAACAGCCAAGCACCCAAAAGCTATAGGACAATATCAAATAATCCTGCATATGAATAACTGGAGAAATGGGTCTTTAGAAATATCTGAAAAGAAAATAACATAATATTCCAAAATAGTCTTTCTTGTCATAAGCACTTATCCAAAGTCACAAACAATTCATGAAACTCCTTTGACCTCAAGAATTGTTGGGTTAGGAGCTCAGAAAGGGAGACTGTAACCTAAATTTTTTTTTTTTTTTTGAGTTGGAGTCTCACTTGGTCACCCAGAATGGAGTGCAGTGGCCGCTCCCGGCCACCGCAGCCTCGACCTGCTGGGCTCCAGCGATCCTTCCGCCTCAGCCTTCCAAGTAGCTGGAACTACAGGTGCGCGCTACCACGCCCAGCTAATTTTTTGATTTATTGTAGAGATGAGGTCTCGCCTGCCCAGGCGGGTCTCGAACCCGCGGGCTCAGGCAATCCACTTACCTCAGCCTCCCAAAGGCGCGGGATTACAGGCTGAGCCACCGAGGCCGGTTTGTAACCAAAATTTATTCAAATAGAGTGAAGAGCAATACTTTTGTTTCATGGCTGAGGGTAGACATGTGCTCTGAATATGAACAAGAAAGTCAATGACCCAAAGACCTTCTGGAGGCCATTTCTCTACCACAATGGACGCCAACTCGAGGACAGAACCAGCACATGGAAGAGGAAGTGAGCAAAAACCCTAATTCAGTGGTAGCTGAGACCCGAACTATAAATGGATGTTTTAGTTATATAAGCTAATAAATTCCCTTTTTTTTTTTGAGTTGGAGTCTCACTCTGTCGCCCAGACTGGAGTGCAGTGGCCACTCCCAGCCACCACAGCCTCGACCTGCTGGGCTCCGGCGATCCTCCCGCCTCAGCCTTCCAAGTAGCAGGAAATACAGGCGCACACTACCACGCCCAGCTTATTTTTTGATTTATTGTAGAGATGAGGTCTCACCAAGTTGCCCAGACGGGTCTCGAACCCGCGGGCTCAGGCAATCCACTCACCTCGACCTCCCAAAGTGCTGGGATTACAGGCTGAGCCACCAAACCCGGCCAAATTCCCTTATTGTTAAAGCAAACTAAATGTCAGTGTTCTCAAATCAAAGATGCAGGTAAATGCACACATGTTAACAGATACAGTGTCCTAACGCTAGTATTAAGTGCCGTTTTAGAGAAAGCTCCAACTCAGCTCTCAACTGTTCTCTTGTTTTGAACTAAATTTCTAATTTCCTAAAGAAGATGTCCCTGTTTCCCAAAGGGAAAACACTTATGTCAGGAAAATACTACCTTTTACTAAGCAACTGTTGTAACAAGGAAGCCAATTTTAATTATTCACTAGCAATAATTTGTTGAGCACCTACAATGTGCCAGGCATTGTATCATGTATTGAAAATATATTCCCCACATCTTTAAAATAAAACAATTTTTAAAAAATATATTGATGAATAATGCACAGCTGCTTATAATTTCAGATTGTAAAAATGTTTGAATAGTATGACATGACAGGTATAACAGACTCTATTTGCTCCTTTTCCATTTTCTGGTATCTTTTCTTAGTAATGTATTTACTGTACATTACTCTGAATATAATTTGAATCCTAAATATTAAATACTTTCAAGTTTCATAATTTGTAGATGAATATCCAATAATTATTCTATCAAGGATAGACAATATTTACAAATCTTGAAAATATTTGACTGAAAACAATAAATTATATTGCAAAAATAATGCTTCTGTGTATAAATAAACAGAATCTGACTTGGCTGTCTGAAAGATTTGTAAAGCTTGGCTGGTCCGTGCATTCTTCCACCCAAATGAACTTGTCAAGAGCTCAAACAAACCATACAAGAATGCCAGAAATCTCAGTTTTATTTGGTGAAGCAACAGAGTTTAGAACTCAGAGTTCATTCAGTCATAGAATTACAGTATTTGGTAGGAAGAATAACTTTTGACTTGAAAGGGACACTAGTAGAATAGTGAATTCAATTTCTCCTCCACTATTAACAGTGTAACGGAGTGTCTCTAAGTGAATTGCTTTAACTTCTATCCTGAAATTTCTTCATTCACCAAATGACCCTAATAATTTTTTCCCTACTAATCACATAAGACATTGTAAAAATCAACTGACATAGCTACTAAAATGTCTTGGAAAAGTATGAAATATTATCTTAATATGAATAATCATCATTGGATGTTGTATGGTATAACATTGTATAAAGTTGGCCCGGACTCAGTGGCTCAGCCTATAATCCCAGCACTTTGGGAGACCAAGGTGAGTGGATTGCCTGAGCCCACAGGTTCAAGACTAACTCAGGCAACTTGCAGAGACCTGTCTCTACAAAAAGTCAAAAAATTAGCCGGATGTGGTAGCGTGTACCTGTAGTTCCAACATGCTACTGAAAGAACTTAGGCGCCAGTAACAACTCCACACCCATTAGAAACCAAGAGATTTATTAAAGTGGCAGCTACAGGAAAGGGTCTGTAGCCGAAGAAAGTTCGAGAGGGAGAGAGAGAGAGAGCTATGCAGGGAGAGGGCTGTATTTGTTAGTATAGCGGGGGCAGGAAAGGGTCGTGTTAGCATTCTATTGGGGAGAGCAGAGGGGAAATAGGGTGAACCAAAGTTGTGTTACGTTTTTATTGGAGGTACAACAGGGCTGATTTGTCATAGGAGGAGGCTGTTGGCTCGCGGATTTGAACTTCGCGTGTGGGAAACCATACAGGGAGGAGCCAGAGCTTAGGGCCTTTGTTGTTTTGGGTGGCAGCACCATCTTGGGGACGCCCTTCTGACTGCACTCTTCAGCTACCACACCCCAGTTAATTTTTTATTTATTGTAGAGACGAGGTCTTGCGAAGTTGCCCGGGCTGATCTCGAACCCGCAGGCTCAGGAAATCCACTCGCCTCAGCTTCCCAATGTTCTGGATTACAGGCTGAGACACTTAGCCCAGTCTCGCCTATGTCTTCCTTTGAGAAGTGTCTATTCAGATCTTTTGCCCACTTTTTAATAGGGCTGTTTGTTTTTTTTCCTTTCAGCACATTTGAGTTTCTTACAGATCCCGTATGTTAGGACTTTGTCAGATATACAGTTGACAAATATTTTTTTCCCATTCTGTGGGCTGTCTCCTTGCTTTCTTAATGGTTTCTTTTGCTTTGCAGAAGTTTTTCAGTGTTATGAGGTCCCACTTGTTTATTTTATTTCATATGGCCTGGGTTTTTGGTGTTTTGACCAGCAATTGGTTAAATGCATGCCTTTCGATATACTATTATTTCACTTTAATCACCAAAAGGCTAGGCTGAGGTTCAATGACCTGAGGCTCAATGTGTGCCCTTAAAAGTATATGTTAATTTACTACATGATTAAGCAAATCCCATTGCCTTGAAGTTAAGCATGTCTGAGGAAAGATAATTTTTACCTGATGACTTATAAAAATAATGAGGATTATAGTTACTTATATCATATTTATTGTATTTACTAACCATGTACTATAATTGCTTAATAAAAATAATAATTTGGTTGAAGTTGGTTTTTTTTTTTTTTGAGTCAAGAGTCTCACTCTGTCGCCCAGGCTGGAGTGCAATGGCACACTCACAACCACTGCAGCCTCGACCCTGCTGGGCTCAGGCGATCCTTCACCTCAGCCTTTCAAGTAGCTGGAACTATAGGCACATGCCACCACTCCTGGCTAATTTTTTGATTTATGTGGAGATGAGGTCTCACCAAGTTGCTCAGGCTGGTCTCGACCCCTGGACTCAGGCAATCCTCTTGCCTCGGCCTCCCAAAGTGCTGGGACCGCACCCGGCCTGGTTGAAATTTTTAATAGCTTCACTGAGACATAACTTAAAAGTGTGTAATATGATGATCTTTAGTAGGTTCACAGAATTGGGCAATCATAACCACAATAGATTTTAAAGTATTTTTATCACTCCAGTAAAAAATCCCACAAAGATAAAATCCTTTTCCCTTTGGCAGACACTCATCATTGTCCTCTAACTCTTTCCCCACCCACCTAGGCAACCACTAATCTACTTTTTTCTCATAGATTTGCTTATTCTTAATATTTCATACAAATGCAATCACACACCTATTTATATTTCATATAATTGCCCTCATCCATAGGCAACCACTAATCTACTTTATGTCTCTATAGATTTACCTAGTCTGAATACTTCACATAGATACAATATGTGATATTTTGTAATTGGACTCTTTCACTTAGCATAAAGTTTTCAAGCTTCACCCATATTGTGGTATATAACATTCCTCTTCATTGCCAAATACAATGGATGGATAGACCACATTTTGCTTCTCTATTATCAGTTGATAGTAATTTGGGTTGTTTCTACTTTTGGCTACTTTGAATAATGCTATTACAAAAATAAATTCATGAGCAGGTTTTTGTGTAGACATTTTCAATTCTCTTGGGCATATACACACAGGAGTGAAATCGCTGGGTCATTGGGCAACCCTATATTTAACTTTACGAGGAATTGTTTTAGAAAGCAGCTGCACCGTTTACAAGTCTACCAGCTGCGTATGAGAATTCCAGTTTTTCCACATCCTCACCATTCCTTGTCATTTTCTGCTTTTTTGATTGTAGCTATCCTAGTAGGTATAAAATAGTGTCTCATTATACTTTTGGTTTGCATTTTCCTGATGGTAAATTATATTGAAGCATCTTTTCATGTGCTTTTTGAACATTTTTATATCTTCCCTGAAGAAATGTCTATTCAGATCCTTTCCTCATTTCTAAATTGGGTTGTTTATCTTTTTGTTACTGTGTTGCAAGTATCCTTTGTGTATATTCTGTCACTAGTCCCTTATCAGATACATGTCTTACAATATCTTTTTCCTATTGTATGGGTTGTCTTTTTACATTCTAGATGATGTTGTTTGTGGTACAGAAATTTTTAAAATTTTGATAAAGCCCCATTTTTTTTCTTTTGTTGCTTATGCCATTTTTTTTTTGAGTTGGAGTCTCACTCTGTCACCCAGACTGGAGTGCAGTGGCACGCTCCCAGCCATCGCAGCCTCGACCTGCTGGGCTCCAGCGATCCTTCCGCCTCAGCCTTTCAAGTAGCTGGAACTACAGGTACGCGCTACCATGCCTGGCTAATTTTTGATTTATTGTAGAGATGAGGTCTTGCCAACTTGCCCAGGCAGGTCTCGAACCCGCAGACTCAGGCAGTCCACTCACCTCAGCTTCCCAAAGCTTGGGCTTACAGGCTGAGCCACCTTGTTTTTGTTTTTGAGTCAGGGTCTTACTCTGCCACCCAGGCTGGAGTGCAATGGCACAATTACAGCTTACCACAGCCTCAACCTCCTGGGCTCAGACATCCTTCTGCATCAGCCTCCCAGGTAGCTGGGATGACAGGTGCATGCCACCATACCTGGTTGATTTCTAAAACACATTTTTTTGTAGAGATGAAGTCTCGCTGTGTTGCCTAGGTTGGCTAGCTGGAATTTTGACAGGAATTGCACTGATCTGTAGATTACTTTGGGAACTATTGCTATCTTAACCAAATTAAGTCTTCCATTCTAGGAACATGGGATTCTTTCCATCATTCCAATATTTCCCAATGTTATGTTCCATTTCCCTCAGAGATACAATCCAGGTCTATAGCATGTTATGGTGGTCAAAAGCATAGGTTCTGTCTCGAGGCAGACAGGCTTGGGTTAAAATCCCAGCCCTTCTACTGGCTAGTTATATAAATATGGGCAGATTATTAACTTTTCTAAGTCTTTGCTTTCTCATCAGTAAAGTACAAGTTATAATATCTATCTTGTAGGATGTGAAGATTAATGATAAATATGTGAAACATTTAGGATAGTGCCTGGAACAGAGTAAATGTTCAGTTATTCTGAACTATTTTTATTATTATAGCACTTAACACTTAGTTATTAAAAATATAGTTATTTTGATTTTTAAAATTAATAGAGCCCGGTATTTTTCCTAAGTACACGTCCCCATTTTTTGGGAATTCATTGGCTTTATGTCTTGTTTCTCTTACATTTTCTATGTCTTCCTGAAGGATAATGAACCAGCCTGATTTTTAAAAATCTTCAGTTCATGTGCTAATGGAAGAGGTCCAAAAGAAATGACTGGTCAACTAACCAGATCTAATTTTCCTTCCCATGTAATCTAGGAACATATTAACAATGACATTCAGGATTTAATAACCCTTATCCCCTACAGTCTAATATCTACACACAAAGTGACTCATTTATTTATTTATTTATTTCAATTTCTGAGTCAGAGTCTCACTCTGTCACCCAGGCTGGAGTACAGTGGCACAACAGAGCTACTGCATCCTCAGCCCGCTGCGCTCAGGCATCCTTCTGCCTCAGCCTTCCAAGTAGCTGGAACTACAGTCCCACACCACCATGCCTGGCTAATTTTTGTTGTTGTTGTTGTTTGTTTGTTTTGTTTTGTTTTGTTTTGTTTTTGAGTTGGAGTCTCACTCTGTCGCCCAGACTGGAGTGCAGAGGCCGCTCCCGGCCACCGCAGCCTCGACCTGCTGGGCTCCGGCGATCCTTCCGCCTCGGCCTTCCGAGTAGCCGGAATTACAGGTGCGCGCTACCACGCCCGGCTGATTTTTTGATTTATTGTAGAGATGAGGTCTCACTGCCCAGGCGGGTCTTGAACCCGCGGGCTCAGGCAATCCACTCACCTCAGCCTCCCAAAGGCGCAGGATTACAGGCTGAGCCACCGAGCCCGGCTAATTTTTTTTTTTTTTTGAGTTGAGTCTCACTCGGTCGCCCAGACTGGAGTGCAGTGGCCGCTCCCGGCCACTGCAGCCTCACCTGCTGGGCTCCAGCGATCTTTCCACCTCAGCCTTCCGAGTAGCCGGAATTACAGGCATGCGCTACCACGCCCGGCTGATTTTTTTATTTTTATTTTTATTGTAGAGATGAGGTCTCGCTGCCCAGGCGGGTCTCGAACCCGCGGGCTCAGGCAATCCACTCACCTCAGCCTCCCAAAGGTGCAGGATTACAGTCTGAGCCACCGAGCCCGGCTCCGGCTAATTTTTTAATTTACTGTAGAGATGAGGTCTCGCCAAGTTTGCCAAGGCTGGTCTCAAACCCCTGGACTCGCAATCCTCTCACCTCTGCCTCCCAAAGTGCTGGGATTACAGGCATGAGCCACCATGCCTGACCTTATGTTTTAAATTGATCAGTGGAAGAGAGGGCCAGTTAGAAGCCCAAACTTCACCTGCATGCAATGTACTTATGTAGTTAATCCTCACTTGTATCCCACATTCTATAATAAAAGTAAATAAATAAATAAAGTGATTCTTTTAAATATAAGTGAAATAATCTCACTTTCCTGCTCAAACTCTTTGACAATATCCCATTCTTCTCATTGTAAAACCAAAAGCATTAAAATTACTTCATAAGAATTTTAAGATTCGTAAGGCTCAATTTGACCTGGCACCTGCCTGCTCTTGACTTCATCTCTGATCACCATGCTTTGTCCTAGCCTTTCCTCAAACCTGCCTGTCATATTCTTGATCCAGGGCCTTTGTGTATGCTCATTTTGTTCTGCCTACAAATCTCTTTCCATAGATATAAACTTGACTTCCTCATCACCTTCTTTAGGGTTTTGTTTAAATATTCCCTTAACAACGAGACTGGGCCAGGGGCAGAAGAACTCTAAGAGGCCAAGGTGAGAAGATTGCCTCAGCCCACAGGTTCGAGACCAGCCTGGGCACCATGGTGAGACCCTGTCTCTACAATAAATCAAAAAATTAGCCGGGCATGGTGGCATGTACCTGTAGTTCCAGGTACTTAGAAAGCTGAGACAGAAAGACTGTCTGAGCCCAGCAGGTTGAGGCTGCAATGGCCATGATTGTACCGCTGAACTCCAGCTTGGGCGACAGAGTGGGACTCCTACTCAAAAACAAAAGAAAACAAACAAAACAAAACAATGAGGCAGACTCTCCTATATAAAATAGCAAAATAATCCCTCTTCTCATCTTGCTTTATTTTTATCCCTAGCATAATTACCTGACACATTGTATATTTACGCATTTACTTGTTTTGTTTTTGTTTTTGTTTTTTTGAGTCGGGGTCTCACTTGTCGCCTGGGCTGGAGTGCAGTGGCACGCTCATGGCCACCGCAACCTCGACCTGTGGGGCTCAGGCGACTCTTCCACCTCAGTCTTCCAAGTAGCTGGAACTACAGGCGCACACTACCATGCCTGGCTAATTTTTTATTTATTGTAGAGACAAGGTCCCACCAAGTTGCCCGGGCTGGTCTTGAGCCCCTGAGCTCAGGCAATCCTGTTGCCTCAGCTTCCTAAAGTGCTGGGATTACAGGCTTGAGCCTCTGCACCCGGCCTATTCATTTATTTGTTTGTCTCCCCTCTAAAATGGAAGTTACAGGAGGACAGAAATTTGTATGTTTTATTATCTGGTATATCCTATGCCTGTAACAGTCCCAGGCACATTGGGTGCTCATTAAATATATGTTGAATGGAGGCCTTCAAAGCTGTCTTCTCATACAGGCAAGTAGCTTTCGTAGTAACATCAGAAGAAGACAAGCACCAAAGTAGTTTTGCCAGGAGATTGCTTCCATGCAGATGGAATGCTTCTTTGATTAGTCAAGTAATTAAGTTCAAATATATCTAGACACAGTCCTTTCCTCTTAAATTGGCAAAATTTCATGAAACTTTAGAGCTGATTCTAAAGTGGGCAAAAAGATATAGAACTAGAGGTACGGAAAGTTTGAAAAATATCTGATTCCCACTCCCCTTCTTTCCACCTCCACCCTTGTAATGTATGTCTTCTGTTCATAGGGTGAGTTTAATGACTTCATCATTTGTTATTAAAAAATGGATCTCATACTACTCTACTTTCTCCAAAGACACAGTAATTCTCTTGGTAATAAGATGTTAGAAGATCATGCTTTTGATAACCATGGTTAACTTTGCAGCTGGAGGACACATGCCTGGGAATTGAACTACAGTTCCCAGGATGCATCTCTAGGAGAATTCTGGGAAGTGTGGCAGAAGTATGCTTTTGATGGCCATAGTTATCTACTACAGTGGACACAGAGATTAAACTACATTTCCTAGAGTGCATCTTTTAGGAGGATTCTGGGAAGTGTGGCAAAAGCAATGAACATACTTCCGGGGAAGGGCAGTTACTGAAACTTGAACATTTGGAGTTTCCTGGTTTCTACTGATTCTTGAGGCCTAGGAAGTTGCTCCCAAAAGAATTCAGAGTGAGTACAGTGAACAGAAACCTGCTCAGGTTCTAAGTGCAAGAAGGAATTTATAGGGAAGCATAACCAGAACTTGAAAAAAGTCCTTGGTCACAGCATTTGACAACTTTAGCTTAATCTGTCTTCCTTCTTGCAGAAACCAGGGGAATGACTAGTTTTGTCTCATAATTGTGGTGCTATCAAGGTAACCACAGCTAATCATTTTCAGATACTTTTTTGGATGGTCATTTAAAATGGAGCTTGCTAACTTCTCACATTATACCTTAATTTTTGAGTTAAGGGAGGGAAAATTAGTTTTGAAAAGCAAACTATAAAGCAGGTCAGTGAGACCAGGGATCCGTATCCCAGTGGTTCCTTAGTTTTGCATTATTTCTCCAGTCCACTGACCTCCACAGTCTTGAGGAGATGGACTCTCAAAAGAGCTTTCTCAAACAGTACAGAAGCTAGCCTCTTTTTGGTGGAGGTAACCACGAGGTTCAAGATGGGTTTTTTAGTCATGCTTTAGTGCTTTATAAATTAACCTTTCTCCTGGAAAGATGAACATGATGAGTAACATGTGAATCATTTATTACAGAGAATTCAGAGAAACTATGTTAAGGACCTTGCCTTATCATTTAATAGTTATGGTAAAAATGATATATTACCTTTCGTCTCTACCAGGCTTTGTAGTTTTGAAAACATAAATAGTTCTATGACAACCAACTCATGAGTCAGCAGGCCATGATAATCCGCAACTGGCTAAGGTTAATTTAGTAACAGAAAGTAGGCAAAAAATCAAGCAGCCAACGACAGTGGGCCATGCAGAATAGTCGGTAGTCACAACTACAACCAGGCAGCTTTTGCAGTTCTCAGGATCCAAAAAACTCACCAAAGGAATTTCCTTTGGCTCACAGGGAATATGGTGGAGTACTTCTGGAAACAGTGGCCTGGAAATTGCCTCACCGAACAGTTAGTCCCTGAAACTACTGTTTTACTTCAATTTATTTTATCTTCAAAGGAATATGTACACATGGTGAAACGTTTTTTTAGTATAGACAAGTAAAGAAAGTAAAAATTACAAGTACTCTCAATCCTTATCTTCATCCCGCTCTCTCAAATCAGTCACTCTTAATAGTTTGCTATGTATACTTTTAGTCATTTAAAAAATATAAATAAATACATATTAATTTGTGTGTGCTGGGGTGTGTGTGTGTGTGTATAAATATCTCCTTTTCTTATAAATTAATTAGATCATGCTAACCAACTATTTCTTGCTTTTTTTCTCTAGCTTTATTAAGTTATAATTGACAAAAAAATTGTATATATTTACAGTGTACAACATGATGTTTTAGTATATAGATATACTGTGAAATGATTAAATCAAACTAATTATCATATGCATCACGTCACATACTTTTTTGTGGTGACAACATTTAATATCTATTCTCTTAGTAAGTTTTTTTTTTTTTTTTTTGAGTTGGAGTCTCACTGTGTCGCCCAGACTGGAGTGCAGTGGCCGCTCCCGGCCACCGCAGCCTCGACCTGCTGGGCTCCTGCGATCCTTCCGCCTCAGTCTTCCAAGTAGCCGGAATTACAGGCATGTGCTACCACGCCCGGCTAATTTTTTGATTTATTGTAGAGATGAGGTCTTGCTGCCCAGGTGGGTCTCGAACCCACAGGCTCAGGCAATCCACTCACCTCAGCCTCCCAAAGGCGCGGGATTACAGGCTGAGCCACCGAGCCCAACTTCTTAGTAAGTTTCTAGTATATAAAACATTATTATTAACTATAGTCATCATACAGCACAAGAGAACTCAGAATTTACTCATCCTGTCTGAAATTTTGTACCTTTTGCCCAACATCTCCCCAAACCCACCTTGCTTTTTTCTTTTCTTTTTTTTTGGAAACAGTGTCACTTTGTCACCTAGGCTGGAGTGCAGTGGTATGATCATGGTTCACTGCAGTCTCAAACTTCTGGTCTCAAGTGATACTCCTGCCTCAGCCTCTTAAGTAGCTGGAACTACAGATGCATGCCACCATGCCTGGCTAATCACGGTTGGCTATTTTTAATTTTAATTTTTTGTAGAAACAAGGTTGTTATGTTGCCTAGGTTGGTCTGGAACTCCTTGCCTCAAGCAGTTACCCCACCTCGACCTCCCAAAGTGCTAAGATTACAGGTGTGAGCCACTGCACCCAGCCCTACTTGGTTTTTTTTAACTTAATATATTCTGAATATCTTTCTCTGTTACTACATCTATAATTTTAAAATTTTATTTTCTATTTATTTTTCAGGCTGTGTATGAATGAATTTTATCATAACTTTCAGTTAATGTTCTTTTACATATCCTTTCTTTCCTAGGATAAATTCCTAGACATGAAATTTCTAGGTGAGAAGGATGCTTATTTACCATTTAACAGATATTCTCAAACTAACCTTCAAAAATATCATACCAATCTACATTCTCAGAGATGTATATGAGCCAGAAATATTGACTTTAAATACATTTCTTCCAGTATCTCACACTAGTTCTTGGGTTAGTAAAATATGGATTATACCTTTAATATTCTCCTAGACTGCTTTGCAACATATCATCTCTTACCTTCTGTGAAAGTTAGTTATATATTTGTTTTCTCTCTCCTGCTAGAGTTCCTTGAGAGCAGGAATTTTCATCCTATACATTTTTGTTCCTTAAGGAACCTTGAATAAAAGTCAGTACTCAATAAATACTTTGTTGAATGTCACTGGCTATATATAGTTAGCCCTTGACTAGGACAGAAATTGTAGTCAAAGCTGTCTAAAGATTAGTCATCAGTGATTCATAATTACACAATCAAGAAGTGGGCCTAAACTTTAGATGCTACTTCGTAGTTTTGTGTCAAAGCTTGTTTTCATTGGGCACAGTTAAAGGGTACAACTACCCTTTATTTAACTGGATTGGTTTTCTCATTTTTTTCAGTGGAATGTCTTGATTTTTTTTTTTTTTTGCGTTGGGGTCTCACTCTGTCACCCAGAGTGCTGGAGGGCAGTGGCATGCTCCCGGCCACCTCAGCCTTGACCTGCTGGGCTCTGGAGATCCTTCCGCTTCAGTCTTCCAAGTAGCCAGAACTACAGGCGTGCACTACCACGTCCAGCTACTTTTTTGGATTTATTGTAGAGATGAGGACTCGCCAAGTTGCCTGGGTGAGTCTCAAACCCATGGGCTCAGGCAATCCTCTCGCCTCAGCCTCCCAAAGTGCTGGGATTACAGGCTGAGACACCGAGCCTGGCTGTCTTCATGTTTTTATTGTTAATTGAAAGGTACTTTTCATGGGGAAGAAAATGTTACTGATATATACTTACTGATATATAATTTTAAAAGGACTATCTTCTGCAGAATAGAGTCTTTAGATACAGAATTTTTTCTCTCCCGGTGAACTACAAAAAATAGAAAATATGTTGAATCCGTGTGAATTTGTATTGCTGCCTTTTGAAATACCTTCCTAATGACTGTGATATTATATTCATCTTATCTATAGGATTCCTCCTGTTTCATTTTTATTCTAGGTAGATAAAACAGATTTCAATTTTGTAGATTAGGAAAGTACTGAAAAGTTGATATCACACAGTTAGTGTAGAAATGCAATGTAGAAGCCAGATCAGCTGACTCCTTCTTAGTTTGTTTTCTTAATATTACAAAGTGATCCCATCCTGGCTTAAAATATAACCCTCTTGGCAATTCATTACTTTAAATTTCATACCATGACCTTTTTTTCACTTCTGTTTTCTCTAAGGACCTGACAATGTCTCTGTATTGTGGAATTGTTTGCAGGAGAAAATCGTTTTGGTGGCATAGGCTGCTGTCCACCTATGTTACTAAGACACGGTAAGTTTAATGAACCTGAGCTCTGATTATTCTATCTTTGGCCCATTAAATTATTGTAATGTTATAATTATATGTATATTTATATATGTATATATTGATTTTTGCCTGTGATTCCTGGCTTATAACTCCCGTAGCCCTAGTGACAGTCTTTTGTGATGATGTTGGGGCATGTGAGGCCTCAGGAGCAGGACTCAGGAAACAATCACTATCTCTGACCCTCTCCTGTCCTCCTTTTACCGGCCCAAGGCAGGACTCTAATTGAATTGTGGGTCAAAAGACCCTCATTCCAGAGAAGATCCTGCCCTTACTCTGGAGGAAGGAATACTCCACAGAGAGGCCAAGAACAATCTGAACAGCCAGGCCTTGCTGGGTTTTCCTATTCAGACAGTTAATAAAGATCATACCCTTTTTTGTCCAATCACATTTCTTTTCTTTTTTTTTTTTGAGTTGGAGTCTTACTCTATTGCCCAGGCTGGAGTGCAGTGGCATGCTGCTCATGGCCAGACTTGACCTACTGGGCTCAGGCGATCCTTCAGCTTCAGCCTTCCAAGTAGCTGGAACTACAGGCGTGCACCACCATGCCCAGATAATTCTTTTTAAAAATTTATTATAGAGATGAGGTCTTGCCAAGTTGCCCAGGCTGGTCTCCAACCCATGGGCTCAGGCAATCCTCTCACTTGGGCCTCCCACGTGCTTTGATTATAGGCTTGAGCCACCATGCCCAGCCTGTCCAGTCACGTTTCTGCACAGTTATCAATCATGCCTCTGTAGTGAAACCTCCATAAAAATAGGGGACAGGAGTCCAGATAGCTGAATGTGTGGAGGTTCCTGGAGTGTGATGCACCCAGGGAGGGCATGGAAGCTCCATATTTCTTCCTGCATACCTTGCTCTATGCATCTCTTCATCTGTATCCTAATATCCTTTATTTCTGTTTGTTTATTTATTTATTAATTTTGAACCAGAGTCTCATTCTGTTGCCTAGGCTGGATTGCAGTGACCTGATCACAGCCTCGACCCCCTGGGTTCAGACGATCCTTCTGCTTCAGCCTTTTGAGTAGCTGGCTCTACAGGCATGCACCATCACGCCTGGCTAATTTTTTTATTTTGTATAGAGATGAGGTCTCACTATGTTGCTTAGACTGGTCTCAAAATTCTGAGCTCAAGCAATCCTTTTACCTCAGTCTTTCAAGGTGCGTGAGCCCCCGCATCTGGCCTTCTAATACCCTTTATAATAAACTGGTAAATGTGTTTCCCTGAGTTTTATGAACGGTTCCAGCAAATTAAGTTCAAAGAGTAGGTTATGGGAACCCTAATTTGAAGCCAGTTGGTCAGAAGCTCTGGAGGCTCAGACTTGCAGTTGGTGTCTAAAGTAGGGGGGCATTCTTGGAGACTGAGCCCTCAACCTATGGGAACTCACACTATCTCCAGGTAGATAGTGTCAGAATTGAATTGTAGGGTACTCAACTGGTGTCCACTGCTTGTCAATGAGGAGAAACCAATATTTGGTCACAGAAGTCTTCTGTATTGATTGCTGTGGTAGGAGAGCAGAGGAAGATAAAGCAGTTTGAGAGTTTTTTCTAAACAATTGTAAAATCTAAACATTTTAAGATCCTGTATTGAGGATTAAAGATGTGTGATAATTATTTACCTATAAGGATGTTTATTCAAGATACTTATAATTGGGCAAATTTTTGAAAAACTAAATATCCAATGATTTCTAAAATATTTAAAATGTTTCACACACTTGAATATAAGTTCTATTAAGACAAGGTTTTATCTTTCCACTATGGTATACATTATAAAACAGTGTCTGGCACATAGTAGGTACTGAATGAAGTATTGCTGAATAAATAAACAGGAAGGGATACATAAAATAAATTTTAAGGTACATTTGCATAATGAAATAATAAATACATTGAAAACAAAATTGTTTTATGCCTGTTACTTCAGATTTTTTTGGAAAATGATTTTGACAGCAACTTGAATGGATTTAGAGTCTCTCATACTCAGTGATCTAAGAAACAAAGAACAGAGTACCATATGTTCTCACTCATAAGCGGACCTTGAACAATGATTATATACACTGTAAAAAAGGGATTGACAGCAGGGGGAAACTGCCAGGGGAGGAAGGGGCACACTTCATCAACAAGGAAACCTGTGTAATGAACATTTGTATACCTAACCCTGAATTGTATCCCACATCTTTAAAATTAAAAAAAAAATGATTTTGAATAATATTTCTTTAAGTTTCTTGAAAATACCCACTCTACCCTAAGAACTAAACTTAATTGAAACGTAGACTAGAAAAAAAATCTATAATAGCACCTGAGGATGATAAAGGACTTCTTCGTCTCCACCTGGAGAAATGTGAAATCTGTTCTCACACAGTTTTGAGGTTTAAATTTATACTATCTGTGTGGTGTGGTCTTAGAAATCCCCACCTAAGAAATGAATTTAAGGAGTCATCTTGGGCTAGTAACACCCTGGGACACCATGCAAATGCAAATGTAAAACACCTCAGGAGGGATATACCCACAACCAGGGCTTCCTGTTTCCTGGGCCAAACATGAGTGCCCAGTCCAAAATTTAGAGACACATAAGCACACTATCCTACATGAATAAAGGTGAACGACAACAAAAATACAATACTTGTTTTAGATATTGTTGGACATTCAATTGCTTGTACTCCTCAGACTGAGAATCCAAGAATAATGACAGAATCATTAAATAGGGTCTAAATACTAAGTATGTTAAAGTGATTAAATATATCTTAAAATGAATCAAAGTCATGAAAAAAGAATAGTCTATAAGTCAAGAATGTGAGTGAAAAAAGTGTATAATATTTAAGAAAAAAGACTACAAATTAGAAATTATAGATTCTATATATACCTATACTATATATGTATAACAATAATTTGGAGAATTCCAAAGTCTAAACAGTGATCATCCCTGAGTGGTGGGATTGTGATGATTTTCTGTTTTAGAAATTGATCATTATTTTCTGATTACTAAAAATGAATTTTTAATTTTTTTTTGAGTTGGAGTCTCACTCTGTCGCCCAGACTGGAGTGCAGTGGGAGCGGCTACCGCAGCCTCAACCTGCTGGGCTCCGGCGATCCTTCCGCCTCAGCCTTCCGAGGAGCTGGAACTATAGGCGCGCGCTACCATGCCCGGCTGATTTTTTGATTTATTGTAGAGATGAGGTCTCACCAGGTTGCCCAGGCGGGTCTTGAACCCGCGGGCTCAGGCAATCTACTCACCTCGGCCCCCCAAAGTGCTGGGATACAGCCTGAGCCACCGAGCCCGGCCAAAAATGACTTTTTATAATAAGAAAAAAGCAGTTAACGTTTTAAAATAATTAGAAGTTTTCAGTCTTGATAATCTTTGTGTAGTGGTTTCCATGTTATGGAAATAATTTTTAAAAATAGAGTTCCTGATCCAGAGGGGAGAAAATGAATTTTTAAAAATAGAGTTCCTGATCCAGAGGAGTGTAAGGAACTTTTGGATCCTCAGTTCCAGTTCCAGTAAGTTCCAGCCCTGGGTTTAAGACCTTAACCTAGGTGTTTTTGTAGGCGTTCTGCTTTTTTTCGGGGGCATTAGGGCAAAGCACAGGTTGTCCCACTTTTACTGTTCTTTTACGAAGGCAGCAGTGTTTGTTCTGTTGATATTTGGTAACTTCTGAGTGACACATGTCTCTCCTTTGACATACATTGAGTCTTTGCCCCAGGAGGCTGCAGTCACTCACAATAAGTTTAAAAATATCATGAGTCTTAAAAGATCAGATTTCTTTTGTCTTCTATTTATAAGTGTTCATTGCAACCTCTTTAATCATACAAAGTAGGTTCCTAAAGATGCCACTAGGGTGCATTTGTCTTTTTGCTTTGTATTTTCATGTTAAGCCAACTCTGCCTGGTGTTACAAAAGTTTTCAGATCCTACAGAAAATATCTGCAAACTTTTTCCTACTTAAGTGACAAAATATGCCATGTACTTGAGAGTCTGTTTCTGGGCTTTTGAAAGGCAAAAATAGTTAACCCTAAGCCCCCAGGAGACTCTGCATTCTGTCCTTGCTGAATTACTAGGACCCTGAGTTGGTTCTCAAGGCTCTCGAAGGAAGCGACTTACCCTTAATGAAGGTGATGGAAAAGCCTAGAGCTCACCCCATTACTGTCTCTTTTTGAGAAATCGATAATGGGTTGTTCTCTTTTTCCTCATTTTCACTTTGGCTACTGAAAATATTATCCTTATTAGATAGGTTAAATATAGGCCCCAGCCTGGCTCGGTGGCTCAGCCTGTAATCCCCTGCCTTTGGGAGGCTGAGGTGAGTGGATTGCCTGAGCTCGCGGGTTCGAGACTCACCTGGGCAGCGAGACCTCATCTTTACAATAAATCAAAAAGTCAGCCGGGTGTGGTAGCGCATGCCTGTAATTCTGGCTACTTGGAAGGCTGAGGCGGAAGGATTGCCGGAGCCCAGGAGCTCCAGGCTGCGGTGGCCGGGAGCGGCCACTGCATTCCAGTCTGGGCGACAGAATGAGACTCCAACTCAAAATAAATAAATAAATAAATATAGGCCCCATCAGT
This sequence comes from Carlito syrichta, assembly GCF_000164805.1. Classification (NCBI taxonomy): domain Eukaryota; kingdom Metazoa; phylum Chordata; class Mammalia; order Primates; family Tarsiidae; genus Carlito; species Carlito syrichta. The sequence continues at coordinate 529,233 of NW_007251354.1, read as the reverse complement.
GGTCCTTTCTATAGACATAAGCTAATGGTAGCCACTTTGGGGGATAGACGTGCGAAACAAGGTTACGCTGAAGGTCAATTTGTTCTTATCTTCCCTAGATGGAATGGGAGTTACTGAGGATATGGTATTTGCTCTTTCTCTGCAATAATAAAGTCTGTGCCCATCTCCAGGTATTCTGTGGTTGATGTTTTATCACTGCACTTGTTTTCCTTTCTCTCCATTGCATGTAAATACTTGCCTCACAGTGTAATATTGGCAGAGTACCTTGAGGTTCAATTCAGTAAATATTTATTACCCTTGAAGTTCAACTCAATAAATATTTATTGAATTGAGCCATTCTGTATGCTAATTACTGAAATACAGAGCTGATTAAGGCAGATCCTACCCTTAAGGAGATCATAGTCTTTCAGGAGAGACAAATGAATAAATAATATAGTAGTGCAAACACAGAAATATGGGCAAGGAGGCGGGGCACAGTGCTCATACCTGTAATCCCAGTGTTTTGGTTGACCAAGGCAGGAGGATCACTTGAGGCCAAGAGTTCAAGACCAGCCTGTGCAACATAGTGAGACCCTGTATCTACCAAAACAACAAAAAAAGTAGCCACGTATAGTGGTGCATGCCTGTAGTCCCAGCCACTTGGGAGGCTGAGGCAGAAGGATCACCTCAGCCCAGGAGTTCAAGGTTGCAGTGAGCTGTGATTGTGCCACTGTACTCCAGCCTGGGTGACAGAGCAAGACCCTATCTCCAAAATAAAAAGTAAAAAGAAGCACGGGCAAGAAATGCAGTAGGACAAAGGAGGGACTGAATGTTTACCTGTAGTCACCTCAAATCCTTTTTGGAGCAAATTAAGATGTAAATAAATAAAGGAGCAGAATTCTCAAAGATGAGTGCTGTGCAACTAAGTGTGGCTTTATAATGGTTTGATTATAATGGTTACCCCAAACAGGTATTTATGTGAACTGAAGGAAGATGATGATGCGTGTAAAAAAGCCCAGCAGACGGGAGCGTTTTACCTCTTTCACAGCTTGGCTCCTTTGATTCAGTCTTCAGCACATCAATATTGGCCCCCCCGGTATAGCCTATTAGGTAAGTCCAAAGTGGTCCAGTGGGGTTGATCAGCCTATGACCATTAAGGAGAATTCAATCCATAATGAAACTCTAAGAAAGATCTTTAAACTTTAAAGTCCAGATTTTTCAAATAGCTTTTTAAAATTTTTTTTTTTTAAAGTTTTTTCTATAGAGACAAGGTCCCGCTACGTTGCCCAGACTGATCTCGGACTCCTGGGCTTAAGCAGTCCACCCACCTCAATTTCCCAAAGTGCTGGGATTACACAGGCAGAGCCACTATGCTAGGCCTTATAGCTTTTGAGTCCCAAGCTTGTGTAACTGTTTCTGCCACATAAAAATTTATTTTGTGAACTCTAGTTGTCTAGTCAAATATTATTTAGTGATGATATGTTGTTGTGTCTTTTTTTGTTTTACGTTGGAATCTCACTCTGTCGCCCAGGCTGGGGTGCAGTGGCACACTGATTGCCACCCTAGCTTCGACCTGCTGGGCTCCAGTGATTCTCCCGCCTCAGCCTTCCAAGTAGCCAGAACTACAGGCACACACTACCACACCCAGCTAATATATATATTTTTAATTGTAGAAACGAGGTCTTGCCAGGTTGCCCAGGCTGGTCTCGAACCCACGGGCTCAGGCGATACACTTGCCTCGGCCTCCCAAAGTGCTGGGATTACAGGCTGAGTTACCAAGCCCGGCCTATTTAGTAATGATGTGAACCATTAATGCCTTAAGCCAGTTGTTGGCAAAACTCTGTCCAGATTGGATCTGCTGTCTGTTTTGCAAATATATCTTTATTGGAACATAGCCACACTCGTTCATTTGCATGTCAACTATGCTGCTTTTGCATTACAATACTGAGTTGTGACGAGAGACTATATGACTCACAAAGCCTAAAATATTTAGTATCTCTTTCCAGAAAATGTTTGCCAACCTCTGCCTTAAATCGGTGATTTCCAGCCTCTGTGGAGTTTCACACTGTCGCACTGTTGAAGATTTGCATAATCACTTCCCATTTTTACTAGAAGGGCCAAAATTAAAATTTGAGAATGCTTTTAGTATGTATAACTAGAGTTATCTGAGCCATTGGGATTTGGCATTCAAAATGGGAACTTTTGATTTATGAACTATCAGTATATTCCGGCTAACTTCTAAATATTTGCCAGTGAATTTCCCTTGTAGATCAGATGTTAGAGTACTTGGGTAGGTAGTTCCCAGCTGTATAGACAAATATGGACTCCATCAGAAGGCACTAAACATTATTTAGAGATTAAGCAATGTTATTTTGTACTATGAACAAATAATATGAGTCCTCTGTGAGGTTTTTCTCCCTACACAGCACTTGTCTTTAGAATGGGATCTCATATTAAAGACAAGTGACTCACAAAAGCAGCACAATCTGGAGCCTAATCATAGAACAGGATTGGTCTCTACCATTTTACGGGTGATTCTTACTTTTTTCAATGCAGTAATAAATTAACTACCATGCATCTTACTAACTAGGGGTATGTTCTTTTCATGGTACAATCATGGAGTAGTATAGTGTTGTATAGATTTCCTTCTTTGGTTTAAACTCTTAAGATGGCTGATGAGAATCAGAAGAAGCCAAGACCTCGACGGGTTAAATAATTAGACCAAGGTTAGCCAATTAGCAGCAGGGCAGCAAGTGAAGCCAAGTACAGCTACTTTAGGCGGAATGATTACCTGTCAGTCTAATATGACTGTAATGATTTAATTTAAACCCTTGTTTTTTTGTTTTTCTCCCTTCTCCTTTCTGTTTCTTAGAGTTGGAAATGCTCCTGGATAAATTTGGACAGAATGCACAAAGAGTAGAAGATTCTGTGCTGATTGGATGCTCTGAACAGCAAGAAGCATGGTTTGCCCTGGATCTAGGTCTGGATAACTCCTCTTCTATAAGTGGTACATAATGATATCCCAAATGAGTACTTCCCAGTGGTTCTCAGACTTTGGCCTTTCACATAATAGTAAAATTTCAAAGAATTTTTGGGAAAATGAAAGGTTATCAACTTTTAACTTTTTAAAAGTAAAAGCATTAAAAAATACTATCATCATCACTTAAAGGACATCTTAATGCTTTCTAAGTTGGGAGGTGGGTACACAGGTGTTATATTATTCTCTGTACCTTTATACATTTTTTTATTTTTGGATAAGAAAGGAATTTATTGAGAGTACAGGAAAGTTCCCGGCCACCTTTATATTTTTATATGTCTTAAATATTTCATAATAAATGTTTTGAAATTCATGACATCATTCTTATTTTTCTTATCAATGCAGGTGGAAAAAAAATGTTTCTGTGAAGTAGCTCTGGACCCTTTGACCTGTATTTGGGAACCACTTTGCTATAGGCTCGTGGGTCCTATCAGGCTTTCCTTCTCTCTTTAAAGGTCTAGGTATAAATGTAATGATGCCAGAATGAGGTTCAGCTAGGAACTGTGAGGTCCTGGTTCATCTCTTTTCCAGGACAGTGTGTGGCTAATGCAAATGTTCTTATTGCCCTGAAGAGGATCTTGAGAAATACTATATGCTAATATTTCCCAAATTGGCCTGAATATAAGAATCACCTGGTGCTTGTTAAAATAAATAAATAAAGATTTTTGGGCCTCATTCCACACCTGCTGTGTCAAAATCTCTAGGTAGGGGCTTGAGAACCTGGATTTCTTTTCTTCAAATTTTAGGGACAAGGTCTTGCTATGTTGCCCAGGCTGGAGTGCAGTGGCTATTTACAGGTGCAACCATAGAGCACTATAGTGTTGAACTCCTGACTCATGCAATCCTCACATCTCACCCTCCTGAGTAGCTGGGATTACAGGCACTTGCCATCCATGCCCAGCTAATAAACTGGGTATTTTTTACTTTCCTCAGCTGAATCTTATTAGGCAAGTTTGGGAAACACTGTTTTTTTGTTTGTTTTTTTGAGTCGGAGTCTTACTCTGTCGCCCAGACTGGAGTGCAGTGGCCGCTCCCGGCCACTGCAGCCTCGACCTGCTGGGCTCCGGCGATCCTTCCGCCTCAGCCTTCTGAGTAGCTGGAACTACAGGCGCGCACTACTACACCCGGCTCATTTTGATTTATTGTAGAGATGAGATCTCACCACTTGCCCAGGTGGGTCTCGAACCCGCGGGCTCAGGCAATCCACTCACCTCAGCCTCCCAAAGGCAGGGAATTACAGGCTGAGCCACCGAGTCTGGCTGGGAAACACTGTTTTAACAGAATAGACTAGAAAGGGGCCCCAAAGTAAAGTCTGACATTTGTTTAATTTCATTCTAATTTTCTAGCCTCACAGAAATCTGACATGGAGACAGAGCTCAAGGGGTCTTTCACTGGGATGAGAAAGGCTCTCTTTCAGCTGAATAAGAAGGATGCCTTCTTGATGTTCACGGTAGATTCTGATTTCTCAATTCTGTAGGAAATTTCATAGTCTTTATGGGTGAATTCATACACTAGGCTAGGGTGGCATTTTATTTCTTCTGCAGACCATAGTCCTTCCTACAAACTTTGGTAGGACAATGTGCTATAGGAAGATTACTTATTCTTCCTTCCTTTTCCCTTGTTTTTTGCAGAACCATTGTCAAGACCCTTGTCTCCTAAGGACATGCTGATCTGTGGCAAGAGGATCTATCAGCCTCATAAACATTTTTAATGATCCTCAGCATGACATATACATCATTATGTTTTCCTATGATAAATTATTTTATATTGCTTTAATGACTTGTTGCTTTCACAGCTTTAGATTTCACTTGCTAAAGTGATGGGGTTTTGTTTTTGTTTTTGTCTGTTTGTTTGGAGTCAGAATCTCACTCTGTAGCTCAGGCCAGAGTGCAGTGGTATGATCACAGCTCACTGCAGCCTTCAACTTCTGGGCTCAGTAGTCCACCTGTGTCAGCCTCCTGGGTAGCTGGGACTACAGATATATGACACCACACCTGGCTAATTAAAAAAAATTTTTTTTTTTTTTTGAGTTGGAATCTCACTCTGTCACCCAGACTGGAGTGCAGTGGCCGCTCTCAGCCACCGCAGCCTCAACTTGCTGGGCTCCAGTGATCATTCTGCCTCAGCCTTCCAAGTAGCTGGAACTACAGGCATGCACTACCACACCTGGCTAATTTTTTGGTTTATTGTAGAGATGAGGTCTTGCCTGCCCAGGCGGGTCTTGAATCCGCGGGCTCAGGCATTCCACTCACCTCAGCCTCCCAAAGGTGCGGGATTACAGGCTGAGCCACTGAGCCTGGCTAAAAAAAAATTTTTTTAGAAATGAGATCTCTCAGGTTCGTGTCGAACTCCTGGGCTCAAGCATCTTTCCACTTTAGCCTCTCAAAGTGCTGAGATTATAGGTGTGAGCCACCATCCTGGTGCTAAAGTGTTTTGATTGTTTAGTTTAGATACAACCTCTATACATTTTTTGGCTGCAAAAAAAATTCCAGTTTTATTGTGGAGGAGTACATGTGGGGTGTTCAACTAAATTGGAAATGTTTTATTTTTAAGCAGGGTAGTGAGTACATGGGTGTTCATCTTATTACTTTATATATTTTATATGTTTTAAATAATTCATAATACATTACAATATGCTTTCTTTTAGATTTCTCTTTTTTTTATTTTTTATTTTTTTCTTGATTTGGAGTCTCACTCTGTCACCCAGGCTGGAGTGCAGTGGCATGCTCATGGTCACCGCAGCCTCGACCTGCTGGGCTCAGGCGATCCTTCTGCCTCAGTCTTCCAAGTAGCTGGAGCGACAGTGTGCACCACCATGCCTGGCTAATTTTATGATTTATTGTAGAATTGAAGTCTCTCCAAGTTGCCTGGACTGATCTCGAGCCCCTGGGCTCAGGCAATCCTCTCGCCTCTACCTCTCAAAGTGCTAGGATTACAGGCATTTCCGATGCTAGAGGAATATGTTCAGATAAGTTTTTTTATCTTAAAGTTTACATAGTTGGAAACCATTTACAATAGGTGAACTGGAAAGGTATAGGTATTTCCCTGTGAGTCGCTCTAGATTCTAGGCCCTGTGCTGTTGAAGATGAGCCCTAGTCGGGCTCGGTGGCTCAGCCTGTAATCCCGCGCCTTTGGGAGGCTGAGGTGAGTGGATTGCCTGAGCCCGCGGGTTCGAGACCCGCCTGGGCAGCGAGACCTCATCTCTATAATAAATAAAAAAAAAATCAGCCGGGCGTGGTAGTGCATGCCTGTAATTCCAGCTACTTGGACGG
>NW_007251354.1:520088-522908 GCF_000164805.1 Carlito syrichta | reverse complement strand
CCTGCACTCCAGTCTGGGCGACACAGTGAGACTCCAACTCAAAAAAAAAAAAAAAAGATGAGCCCTACATTCTCTCCAGATGAAATCAGGCCCATCTTTGTATCCTTAGGCTCAGGCTCTTCTCCGTTGGCATGATGCTCATCAGTTCTGCAGCAAAAGTGGGCAGCCCACCAAGAAGAACATGGCTGGCAGCAAACGCGTGTGCCCTTCCAACAATATCATCTATTACCCACAGGTAAGCATTGCTTTAAGAGGAGTCATCTGAGAAGACTGTACTACTCTGTCCCAGGGAAGGAAACCTGTATCATTAAAAGACTTTCCTTAGTTATTCATTGTTTCAGTCTATTAACAGGCCCCAAAGTGCCAGCATCTCAGTGTCATCCCCCTTCCTAGATGGCTCCTGTGGTGATCATTCTGGTGTCAGATGGGACGCGATGCCTGCTTGCACGCCAGAGCTCCTTTCCCAAGGGATTGTATTCTGCCTTGTCAGGTTTTTGTGATATAGGTAAGGAGTTTAGGGGATACATAGGTGGCCCTGGAGGATATAAAATCTTACTAATAGAAGGCATTTCTCTGTGTTGTTGCCATAGTGCTTGCATCCCCAAGTACAACCTTCCCTATCATGTCAAGAAAACTGTCTTCTGGCCTTCTAATTGTCCAAGTTTTATTAGGCAAAATTTCAAACATACAGCATAAATAAAGGAATTATACAGTGCATACCCATACACCGACCACCTAAAGTCTATAATTTATTTTTTTCTTCATCTGTAGGGCATTTGTTCATAGAGAGGCCACAAGTTTCATGCCCTTTGTAACAACAGATTCCTGTTGGGTGTGTTATAAACAGAGGAGCAATTCTTCAGGCCCTCTACTCTGTGACACAGCTAGAGTCTATAATTCTTTTACTATACTTCTTAATCAAATTTCTATTAATCTAACCATCCAGCAATCCTTTTTTTTTTTTTTTTTTTTTTTTTTAGTTGGAGCCTCATTCTGTTTCCCAGGCTGGAGTGCAGTGGCATGATCATGGCTCACTGCAGCCTCAAACTCCTGGGCTCAGGCAATTCTCCTGCCTCAGCCTCCTGACTAGCAGGGACTACAGGCGTGCGCCACCACTGGCTAATTTTTTGATTTTTTTTTTTTTTTTTTGTAGAGACGGTCTCACTATGTTGCCTAGGTCAGTCTTGAACTTCTGGGCTCAAGTGATCCTCTTGCCTTGGCCTCCCAAAGTGTTGGGGGATTACAGGCGGGAGCCACCACACCCAGCCCTATCTTATTTTTTGATGCATAGATTGCAGCTATTACTACACATGTCCCTAAATATTTCAGCACCCGTAACATTAACAAAGATTCAATTTTTATTTACAGCTTGTTTCTTTTTTCCCCCAGTCTATTGAGGAAAAATTTGCAAATGATGAAAAGTGGAATTTTATTTTATTATTATTATTATTTATTTATTTATTTATTTTTTGAGTTGCAGTCTCACTCTGTCGCCACACTGGAGTGCAGTGGCCGCTCCCGGCCACCGCAGCCTCGACCTGCTGGGCTCCGGCGATCCTTCCGCCTCAGCCTTCCAAGTAGCTGGAATTACAGGCGCGCACTACCACACCCGGCTGATTTTTTGATTTATTGTAGAGATGAGGCCTCGCCAAGTTGCCCAGGCGGGTCTCGAACCCACAGGCTCAGGCAATCCACTCACCTCAGCCTCCCAAAGGCGCGGGATTACAGGCCGAGCCACCGAGCCCGGCTGTGGAATTTTATTAAAGCTGAGGGCAGCAGCAGTCTCTCCCACTGTCACCCTTACTTTGCATTATAGCTAACATAGTAGGCTTAACCACTGTGGTTCAACCCGGTGGAACTGATTTCTATTGTTGGAAAGACTCAGGCTTTTAGGACACTCCCAAAAGCATCGCATGGAAACTTAGGAGCCAGTTTTGAGCTCCTTTCACAAATGGGCGACCGATATTACCCTTCCTGCTACAGGGCTGTCCTGAATTAATCTGAGTGCTTGTAGGTGAAAGTCTGGAAGAGACTATCCGGCGGGAAGTTGCAGAAGAGGTGGGATTGGAGGTAGAAAAACTGCAGTACGCTGCGTCCCAGCACTGGCCCTTTCCTGATAGCTCACTCATGATTGCTTGTCATGCAACTGTGAAACCAGGGCAGACAGAGGTAAGTTCTTATGTTTTCCTTATGCTATGATATTTCCTTTGTTTTACCCAATCCGCTGGTCAGCAAGTATTTATTAAGCACTTATCTGGCATAGTCTATATTATGCAAAGAGGTACAAGGTATGATTTATAACCTCAAAGAATTTGCAATCTAGTAAAAGAAACAAATAATCACTCTTCTTTCCTGTATATAACTCAATCATGAGATAATTTTTTAAAACCGTTTTATTAAGGTATGACTGACATACAAAAAGCTATAAACATTTAACGTATAAACTTGATGTATTTGCATATGTCCTTGAAACAACCAAACCATCACCACTCTCAATGCTATAAACTTACTCATCACTTCCAAAAGTTTCTTCCTGTTCTCTTTGTTTTTAGTTCTTTATTTTTATGTAAAGGTACTTAATATAAGATGTGTCCTTGCCAGGCTCGGTGGCTCAGCCTGTAATCCCGCGCCTTTGGGAGGCTGAGGTGAGTGAATTGCCTGAGCCCACGGGTTCGAGACCCGCCTGGGCAGCGAGACCTCATCTCTACAATAAATCAAAAAATTAGCTGGGCGTGGTAGCGCGCACCTGTAGTTCCTCCTTGGAAGGATCGCCGGAGCCTGGCAGGTCGAGGTTGCGGTGGCCGGGAGCGGCCACTGCAC
>NW_007251354.1:510254-519925 GCF_000164805.1 Carlito syrichta | reverse complement strand
TTTTTTTTTTTTTTTTTTTGTGAGTTGGAGTCTCACTGTGTTGCCCAGGCTGGAGTGTAGTGGCACACTTATGGCCTGCTGGGCTCAGGCGATCCTTCCACCTCAGCCTTCCAAGTAGCTAGAACTACAGGCACGTGCTACCACTCCCAGCTAATTTTTTGATTTATAGTAGAGATGAGGTGCAAACTTTAAATGTACAGTACAGTATAATTATAGGTCCTTTGGTGTACAGATCTCCAGAACTTATTTTGCATAACTGAAATTGTGTACCCTTTGACGCCTTCCTATTTCCCCCTACCTCCAGTCTATGGCAGCCACCATTCTACTCTCTGCTTCGGTATGTTTGACACTTTAGATTTCAGGTGTGAGATCATGAAGTATTTGTCTTTCTGTGTCTAGCTTATTTTACTTAGCATGTCCTTCAGGTTCATCCATCTTGTTGCAAATACAGGATTTCCTTCTTTTTAAAGACAATAATATCTTGTATGTGTATGCCACATTTTCTTTATCCGTTCATCTGTTGACGACCATTTAGGTTGTTTCCATATCTTGGCTATTGTGAATAATGCTGCAGTGAACACAGGAGTACAGATATCTCTTCAAGATATAGATTTCAATTCCTCTGGATAAATACCCAGAAGTAGGATTGCTGGATCAAATGGTAATTCTATTTTTGAGTTTTTGAGGAAACTCCATATTTTTTTCCATAGTGGGTGCACCAATTTACATTCCCTTCAACAGTGTACAAGGGTTCCCTTTTCTCTACATCCTTACCAACACTTGTCCTTTGTATTTTTGATAATAGCCATCCAAACAGGTATGAGGTAATGTCTCATGGTGGTTTTGAACTGCATTTCTCTGATTTTTAGTGATGTTGAGCACCTCTTCATATACCTGATGGCCATTAATATGTCTTCGTTGGAGAAATATTTAGATCCTTTGCCAATTTTTAATTGCATTATTTACTTTTTTGGTATTGAGTTGTAGGAGTTCTTTCTAAATTTTGAATATGAACCCTTCATTAGTTATATGGTCTGCAAATATTTTCTCACATTCCATATTTTATCTCTTACTGTTGATTGATTCTTTGGCTGTGCAGAGGCTTTTAGTTTCATGGAGTCCTACTTGTCTATGTCTACTTTTGTTACCTGTACTTTTGGTGTCATATCTAAGAGATCATTGTTCAATCTGAAGTCTAGAAGTTTATTCCTTATGTTTTCTTCTAAGGGTTTTATTGTTTTAGGTTTTACATTTAAGCCTTTCTTCTATTTTAAGGTGATTTTTGTATATGGTGTAAGATAGGGTCCAACTGCCGGGCTCGGTGGCTCAGCCTGTAATCCCACGCCTTTGGGAGGCTGAGATGAGTGGATTGCCTGAGCCTGCGGGTTTGAGACCCGCCTGGGAAGGCGAGACCTCATCTCTACAATAAAATCAAAAAATTAGCCGGGTGTGGTAGCATGCACCTGTAATTCCGGTTACTTGGAAGGCTGAAGCGGAAGGATCACCGGAGCCCAGCAGGTCGAGGCTGCGGTGGCCAGGAGCGGCCACTGCACTCCAGTCTGGGTGACAGAGTGAGACTCCAACTCAAAAAAAAAAAAAAAAAAAGATAGGTCCAATATCATTCTTTAGCCTGTAGGTATCCAATTTTCCCAACACCACTTATGTCATCAGGACTTAAAAGTATATTACATATAATAAAATCATTGGGATATAAAAATATTATATATAGTAGGCATACAATATATACACAAAGGACATGAAAGTATCTTATGTATAGTAAGATCATCAGGACTTGAAAGTATCTTACATCTAGAAGGCTCACAATATATACATAAAATTTAATGATTGGTCTTATTGCTCAAGTTGGTCAGGACTAATGATATAAATTTCTAGTAACTTCTGGTCAACAGGGACTTAGATGTTGTCTTATCCGACCTCAACTTGTACTTCTGTAGCATCCCTGACAGATGGTCCCTTCCTGCCAAAGTCTATCTATTGTGTGCTTTGGTTTTTATAGCATATCTAATCTGTCTCAGCTTCCTGTAGATGAAGTTTACTTTACTTTGCTTCTTGCATGCAGTGGCTGCTCCCGGCCACTGCAGCCTCGACTTGCTGGGCTCCAGCGATCCTTCAGCCTCAGCCCTCCAAGTAGCTGGAACTACAGGTGCGCGCTACCACGCCCGGCTTATTTTTTGATTTATTGTGGATATGAGGTCTCACCAAGTTGCCCAGGCGGGTCTCGAACCCGCGGCCTCAGGCAATCCACTCACCTCAGCCTCCTAAAGACGTGGGATTACAGGCTGAGCCACCGAACCCAGCTTGTTCTTTTTTTAATTGAAAGATTTATGCACTCAATAGAGGCACAAAGAAAAACAGTATTCATACTTGGGGTATTATTCATAATTTACTCCTTAATGTTAACCACTCAGTATTTTAGTATTTGTACTTCCAGGATTGAATGTATCTTTTTTTTTTTTTACAATGTTAAAAAAGTTTATTTAATTTTCATCTCTCAATTATGCCTCTTTTGCTTCTGGACAATATATAGAACTGTTTTTCACCTTACCTGTAGAACCCAGGTAATATCTTCTAGTTCCTTAGTTCTGGAACCATTTTCTCACCTTGGTCTTTGGCTGTAGTAGTCTAACTGTTGTAGCTCCTAACCTTACATCCTTTCTTCTTTATGTCTTTCAGATCCAGGTGAACTTAAGAGAATTAGAGGCAGCTGCCTGGTTCAGTCATGATGAAGTGGCCTCAGCCTTCAGGAGAAAGGGCCCCTATACTCAGCAACAGAATGGGACTTTCCCATTCTGGCTGCCTCCTAAGGTCACCATTACCCACTGGCTGATTAAGGAATGGGTGGAAAAACAGACCTGTTCTTCCCTGCCTGCTTAGCTCAGATCAAGTAACTTAGATCCCTCCATGGTATCCCTAAAAGGACATCCCTGAAGGATCATACCAGAGACCAATTGACAGAGGGGAAGTGACAAAAGGCCAGCTCCAGGCCAACTTTTTAAGACAGAGCAGATGGTGAACCTGCAGTAAGACACCTCTATCAGTAATGTTGATGAAGAAGTTCCTGTTAATGGGCATCAGAAGTGCCAGTGTGAGAAGAAAAACTGATGTCAACTGTCAAAATCAGAGGGAAAGGTGAAACATTCATTTGGAGGTTCACCCATTTTTTCCAAGGCCTTGGAAGCAAACATCTTCTGGTATATGGCTTGTTAATGTTGTGTTTACACTGATTGCCAAAATGTGTCTGGTGTAATTTTGGTTAAAACTTTTATCTTAGTATTGAGTATTTAGTATTAATTAGAGAATTAGAGAATTAAGAAAAATAGCACAATAACATTTTTGAATTCATCTACAAGTGCATACTTGTATGTGGTAAATAAAAGTCATATTTACGTCATTTGGAGGAATGACCAAAGTAACAGCCAAGGTCTACCTCAGAGTATTTTGCAATAAATCAGATGCAAATGAAACTGTGTTGAGGTAGTTGAATCCCAGTGGGACTCAAGATGTTCTTTTTCGCTGTATGTAGCTCTGTTACTAGTTCAGTTTGTGACCCAGGAAAAAGACTATCACTTTGCCATGCCTGTTTTCCTAAATGTAAAACAGTCACTGGCATTTGCACTCCAGCAAGTGTTGATTAGCACATGAACCTGAACTGTTTCTTGAATTCTATGGGTTAACCTAAATTTAGGATTCCATATATGCCATTCTAAACCCTGTCATAGGGAGAAGAGTTTATTTGGGGAAAATAAAATACATTTCTATACCTTTGTACGGATGTATTTTTTTGTCCTATGAATTGAGAAATTTTTAGAAAGTGAGAACTTGGCTGTGGAGGAAAGATCACTTTATTGGAGTGAAAGTTAAACACTTAAGTCCAGGCTCCAAGTCTTTGAAATGACTGAAGCAATGTGCAGAAAAAAAAAAAAAAAGAAAGAAAAAACCAAAAAAGCAGAGGAGGTCCAAAAGAAGAATGGCTGGGGAAAGAATATCTTCAGAAGATTCTGGGCACTAATTTATGATTAAGACACAAACCCCAGAGATCATATGGTTATTCACACACCAAAGTCCTATAGGACTAGCAAAAGAGATTCTAGAACTAAAAAGTGAAAGCACTGAATTTTCTGTTGACTCCAAAGGTTCACTACTCTATTGTTAGCAAACCATCATTGCTTTGAGGAACTCAAAGAGCCTTCATCATTGAAGGATAATGTGATGGGATTGGTTGTCTTGTTAGATTGGCAGCTTGCCAATCTAATAACCTGGGCTGAATCCAGCATGTAGATGGGAAAAGCACTCTCGAGAGAGACATCCTGAGATTTCTTCATCTCTTGTGGTTAGAAGACAACAGTTCAGGGTCCATGTGTATTGCCATCTCCCAATCTTTTCTATCTCTATGTGGGTGTGTTTGTGTGTACATGTGTACACATCACCAATCTGAAAATACTGATAGAGAAGGGTTGTGAGGGAGTCCTAGTTATGAGTTTCTCAAACTTAACATGGAGAAACTGTTTGTTTTTTGATTACTGTGTTTTTTTGGAAAAGGAGAGTGGCTCATAGGAAAAGCTGCAACGTTGAACTTTGTTTCCCAGCAATGAGTGGGAAAAAGGCCTGTAGAACTCCAAGGATATCTGAAATCTTAGGCAGAAGACTGCAGTGCTGGGTACTGAAAATGGCAGATAAATAAAAGAGACTGGTACAGGGTTTACCATATATATGGTAATGAATTATGAAGGTGCTAAGGATAAATAGAACCCTGGGCCCATGATGCAAAATAGCAACAGGTAAAACCTTAAAACAAACGTATGTCACCAGAGTGAGGCTGGCTGAAGTCAGTCAACTCTGGTAACTAATAAAAAAGCAACTCATTCATTTATTATGTTTGCCTGTCCACCACTCTTTCTCTATCCAACATCTAATTCTCAATGAAGAGAAACTTAATGGGCCACAAGTACATTGTGGGGAAAACTTTTTCTCGTAGTCAAACTGGGCTAGCATTCTGGATGCTCACTTTAACATGTGAAATGTATCTCCAAAACAAAAGTATATTTAAAATATGTTAAATTGTTAACATTACTAAAATGACGCCCTACATAATAATGAGAAACTTTCATCTGATGCATTTCTGAAGTCAGTGTGTAACACCTTCCCTCCCCCTCAGCTCATTTCATTGAACAAAGGCTGTAAAATAAGAAAAGGAAGGACTGAGGCGGGTATGGTAAATGTGGTATATGTGGTTTTTAATCATTTGTGATCGCAGTTTCCCAAATAGGAACTTTCTTAATTCCTCCCTCAGTTGCTGGAGGGGGGCTGGGATTATAGGCATGGGCCACTGCGCCTAGCAAATTGTACACTTTAAGAAGATAAATTTTTTGATATGTGAATTATACCTCTGTAACTATTATTTAAAAAGCAAGTAAGTACTGTATCTTGGTTTAGGTTCATGCATGTAAAAGTTCATTGAGTGTATACTTGAGATTTGTGCACTTAACCATAAGTATACTATACCTCATTAACAAAAATTAGAAAGAAATTTCCAACTTGGAATTTTGACCCGAGGATGAATAAAGGTAAGAGAGAAATTAACATTCAGAATTTTACCAAGGGTGTATTGTGGTATGGTGTGCCCTTAACATGAAGTATGTAAATCCTCTCATCTCAGAGGCTATCTAGGAGCCAGATTGTATCCTTCAAAAGCCTATGTGAACATTGAGTCAGAAAGACTTGTGTCGAGTGGGCAACATCTGGGGTTCATGGAGGAGAAATCAACCTGCGAAACTTGCAATGAAGAAACATTTTTACTAAATGAGTAATCTAAACTAGAAAAATGAACATAATCAGACTCAATATTTATTTAAAAAGAAAAAAGAGAAGGCGGATGTGCTGGTTAATCTTTTGCCGGCTGGCTTGTGTGTCTGCGATCAGTGTTGTCAGGCAGCTGCACTCCCATACTTTGTAGAAGATTAGAAGCAGGTCCTGCCAGCCCAGCTTGGGAGCTATAGGATTCCAATATATTGGAAACGAGGTTCAGGTCTACATCCACTGGTGTCATAACAGATTCTTCTGCATCAGAATCTTCCTCATTGGAATTGGTAGTCTGGGATACAGTTTCCTTATTCATAGAGGGAAAAGAAAATGGGATAATATGTCATTAGTTGGGTGGTGGTTACAATAAAAAGCAAACTCGGCAACTATGTAAATTTGAATTCCAAATTAAAAAAGAAATGTTGGCAGGGCATGGTGGCGCAAGCCTATAATTCCAACCCTTTGGGAGCCTGAGGAGGGTGGAACGCTTGTGGCCAGAAGTTCAAGACCAGCCTGGGCAACAGCGAAACCTTATCTCTACAACTAACAATAATAAAAAAAATTATCCAGGTGTGGTGGCACACCTGTAAGTCCCAGTTACTCAGGAAGCTGAGGCAGGAGGATAGTTTGAGTCCAGGAGTTTGAGGTTGCAGTGAGCTATGATTACACCAATGAACTCTAAGCCGGACAACAGAGCAAGACCCTGTCCTAAAAAAGTAAAATAAAAAAGAAATTTCCTTAAAGTGAAAACAAAGTCTAATAAACTGATCTAACACATATTAAAACTTGGTTTTAAAGATTATAACACCCTTCTTTTCAGGAAAAATGTCTACAAACTGAATGGATTTCGTCTCTATTTTGAAATAGCTCAAGGGAAAGAACCAGAATTAAGAAGATAAGGTACATTTATAACTTGCCTAATCAAAATGATCATTAAAAGAGTCCAGAATCTAAGTTTTCTTCCAAATGAAAGAAGTTAGATTTCCTTTTTTTCCCCTCCCTAAATGAAAAGCTTAAGGTAAAAACATAAGGCTTTGTGGTTTCAACTACAAAGATGCTTAATTGCTACTGTGATTTCATAGTTTGGGGAAAGGATGTGAAAGATTATAGCTTGATCTATAGACTGCTTTATAACCTTGCTATTCAAAGTGTAATCAGTGGGCCAGTAGTATCTGCATTGCTTGGAGTTTATTAGAAATGGAAAATCTCAGGCCTCATTCCAGACCTGCTTAATTAGAATTTATATTGAAACAAGAATTGTAGGTCATTTATATTCACATCAAAATTTAAGGAATACTGTTTTAGATAAATCTAATGTGTGGTTTCTATTAGATGTTGGCAATTCTGAAAGTGGTTATAGTTTTCAATGTGGTTTAAATGATCAAAGCAAGGGAAATTAACGTTAATTTAGGGCATATTATAAGTTTTATTGTTGTCTCATTTAGTTCTCATGTTATTTCTATGACATGAGGAATACTGCTTAATGGATACACTCACAGTGGATGGCTGAGCTAGTGTTCAAGTCCTAAGCCATAAGACTCTAGGGTTCATGCTCTTTCCATAATGCCTCTTCTGTCTTGGGTTAGACAGTGGCAGCAAAAAAATTAGGATGAAAACATAAATGAAAGACGAATTTTGAATTTGGCTCTAAGTTAGAGAAACATATGAAACAAAGTATTAAGACTGGAAAGTTCCTATTGCCATTATTATCATTAAAAAAGAAAAAAAAGACTAGAAAATTATTTGGATATTTAAGATTCTCTTTTTTAAAAAAACTCATCTATGCTGTTAGTAGTAGTAGTGTGTAATCAATCACATACTAATTTGAGCACATTATATGACTTTTTTTTTTTGAGTTAGAGTCTCTGTTGCCCAGGCTGGAGTGCAGTGGCACACTCATGGCTACCCCAGCCTTGACCTGCTGGGCTCAGGCGATCCTTCCAAGTAGCTGGAACTATAGGCATGTGCCACCACACCTGGCTAAGTTTTTGATTTATTGTAGAGACAAGGTCTCACCAGGTTGCCCAGGCTGGTCTTGAACCCCTAAGCTCAGGCAATCCTCTTGCCTCCACCTCCCAAAGTGCTGGGATTACAAGATTTTTGTTGTTGTTGTTGTTTTGGTTTGTTTTTGAGGTGGAGTCTCACTTTGTTGCCCAGGCTGGAGTACAGTGGCACACTCACGGCCACCCCAGCGTCCACCTGCTGGGTTCCAGCAATTCTTCCACCTCAGCTTTACCAAGTAGCTGGAACCACAGGCGTGCGCTTCCACGCCTGGCTAATTTTTGGTTTATTGTAGAGATGAAGTCTCACCAAGTTGCTCAGGCTGGTTTTGAACCTGCGGGCTCAGGTAATCCACTCGCCTCGGCCTTCCAAAGTGCTGGGATTACAGGCTGAGCCACCGAGCCCGGACCCTTTTTTTTTTTTTTTTTTAAAGAAACAGGTGTTTGGTCTGTTGCCCAGGCTGGAGTACAGTGGCTTGATCATGGCTCACTGTTACACCGAAATATTGGGCTTGAGTTATCCTCCTGCCTAAGCCTACCATGCAGTTGGGACTGCAGGCACAGGCCACCATGTCCAGCTTTTTTTTTTTTTTACTTTTTGTAGAGGCACAGTCTCGTTATGTTACCCAGGCTGGTCATTCACTTCTGGGCTCAAGTGATTCTTCCTTGGCCTCATAAAATGCTGGGATTACAAGTATAAGCATTGTGCCTGCCTGACTACTTATTTTAAATCCTGATAGATAACACAGAATAAGTAATCTAATGAAGCTTATGTTTAGGAAAATAAAATTTATAATCTTTCATTCTATCAGAGTTAGGAAAAAATTAGCATTTTTATTTTCAAATCTCATAAATTAAAAAAAGAAAAACTAAGAGAAAAAATAATTTTAGCTATCTGACATAATAAACTCAGAAAGGGAAAGGATTAAAAATGCACATACCACTTGCTTCCGGGTGGTGAAACTTTTGCCAATGCAGGTGTGTGCCAGTTCCTGGTCCATCTGGGCCATATATGACTTGAGATTATCAAGAGTTCCTTTCAGAGAAGCCTCTTCACCAGGCTTTTGAGTTTCGAGGTCCAAGTCATCATCACTGTCTAAACATTCAAAGTCTTCCTCATCCAGGTCATCAGAGTCTGACTCCTGAGGCCCTGGCCCTACACAGGCCCCAACACAGAAAGAACCACTTAGAAAATTTTTTTCTTTTATTTTCATGACTCAAATACATGACTTAACACTTGGTAAATTTTTGGGGGGACTCTACATCTCAAAAAAATTAATTGTTATCATAGAATTAGAATGTTAAAAAGGACTAATATACATAGTCAATCTATTTCACAAAGATCCCTTCCACAAATGGTAATGTTGGCAGATATCTGTGGAGAAGTGCACAATCTGAGCCAAAATATTTAACTTAAAAAAAAGTCAGTTAAATTAGTTATTTGTATTAAAAAATTTAAAAACTACCAAATAAATAAATATATTTTGATATAAACATTCAAGCCATATAGCAGTACTCGCTCAAAAATCACTCCCTCCCCAGTGATAGGCATCTTTTAATAGTTTGGTGGGTATCCAGACCTTTATCTCTGTAGTTCTGTACATATATACATATGACAATTTTTTATTGGGCTGTTTGTCTTTTTCTTATTGATTTAGAGTAAGTCTAAAAAATAATCCAAGTTAAAACCCTATCTAAATATACAACGTTTAGCCAGGCTTGGTGGCTCAGCCTGTAATCCCGCGTCTTTGGGAGGCTGAGGTGAGTGGATTGCCTGAGACCGCGGGTTCGAGACCTGCCTGGGCAACTTGGCGAGACCTCATCTCTACAATAAATTAAAATGAGCCGGGC